>NC_140219.1:3310000-3367500 GCF_951802725.1 Rutilus rutilus | reverse complement strand
ACTGGTCTGACATCCAGCACGCTGTAAAACCTGTGAAGTAATTCGTCCTCTGCTTTGAAGGACCCGTGCAGAGAGACACTGTGTTCCTTCAGCGTGTGTCATGTGTAATCAGAGCGTCCCGCACACACACCGGTAGAGAAGCTGGTTTGGGATTTGAGACCAGTTTAGTGCAGGTTTTGGAGATTGTCCACACGGTTGTAAAGGTTAACTGCACATTTACATTCCTGGCTTCTCAGATGATTAGTTTCTTGTTAAACTGCACATGATACTGCATTCCTGTAGCATGACACTGGAAAAGTCAAGGTCATGGGTTCGATTCCCAGGGAATGCATAAACTGATCAAATGCATAAATGTATTGATGTACCAGGGTTATTATCTTAAGGAAATTGAATTGAATTTAAACATATTTATGGTACTCTCTGATCTTTTTCTTTATTTTCTCCCCCCTTCTTGTGTACAGTGAACTGCATTTAACTGATCGTTTTCTTTGGTTGCGTTATTTGTCATGTGGTCTTCCTCAGGTGATTGAGCGAGCGGAGAATTTGGGATCGGCATTTCTACACAAAGGACACTCGAAAAACGGAGACCCGTACATCGGCATCTTCTCCCAGAACAGACCAGAGGTCAGAGCTCAGAGATATGGGCTTTATTACCCAAATTATTAGTAGAATCAACCAAAACTCAAAATATTATGTTATCTGAACAAAATTGGTGAATCTAAGTTGATTTGACAAAAGATCAAAAGTTGAGTTTTAGTGTTTAGATTTTGACCAGATTTAAATCAATGATGTAAATTATAAATTATAAATATGATGTAAATCTTAAATTATAAAAACTTATTCAAAGGTCAAGTGTGTAATTCTTTTTTAATAGAATACTTCAAGTACTTTTTCTATCAAGTAACATCAGTTTTTGAGTCTTTGTCTGACCAATGACAGAAGGAAGTTAAAAAAACCCTGTTTATTATTTATTGAATTATTTAAACTTAATGTATTTAAAAAAAAAATCCTATGTAATACACACACACACACACACACACACACATATATATAATTATTAATTATTTAGTAATATTATTCATAAAATAATTATTAATTAAAAAATTATAGTTAAAAAAACCTGTTTATTGTTTATTGAATTATTTAAACTTATTGTATTTTTTTTAAATCCTATGTAATACACACACACACACACACACACATACACACACACATATATATATATATATATATAATTATTAATTATTTATTAATATTATTCATAAAATAATTATTAATTAAAAGAAATTATAGTTAAAAAAACCTGTTTATTGAATTATTTAAACTTATTGTATTTTTAAAAAAATCCTATGTAATACACACACACACACACACACACATACACACACACATATATATATATATATATAATTATTTATTATTTATTAATATTATTCATAAAATAATTATTAATTAAAAAAAATTATCGTTAAAAAAACCTGTTTATTGAATTATTTAAACTTATTTTTGTTTTTATGTATTTTTTTTTCCGTATTTTTTTTCAATCCTATATAATATATAATACACACACATTAATATTAATATTATTCATAAAATAATTATTAATTCTATTATTTTTATAAAAATAAAAATGAATATTAATTAATTATTCTGTTTGATGGTGCTAATGGTGCAAAAATTACACACTTTACCTTTTAAAGGATAAAAATTCATCTCAAGTTGAAATTTAAATTGAAATGACAATATTAAAAACTCCTGCCTTGAGTTTCTGTTTAATTTTGTATTCTGCATGTGTGACCAGCAGATCTGCACTGAAAACATCTCAGTGTGTGTTTTCTTTCCTCCAACACTCTTCATATGGATTGTGCCTGTTAGAGATTGTGAATATTTTGTGAATCTAATGTCATAAATCTTTCCCCCAGTGGACGATTTCAGAGCTGGCCTGTTACACATACTCTCTGATATCAGTCCCTCTGTACGACACCTTGGGCACAGACGCCATAAGCTACGTCCTCGACAAAAGTACGCCGATTTCTCATGCGGTTTGATCTTGAAATGGTCTATTTATCAGTCATTGATTTAGTATGCATGCAGATATGCGTCATGCATGTGCATCTGTGTGTGTGCTTTGCAGCCCGTATCTCTACAGTGGTGTGTGACGTACCCGAGAAGGCCAGGCTGCTGTTGGACTGTGTTTCCGGCAAACAGCACTCGCTCAAAACCCTGATCCTCATCCAAGACTTCGAGGCTGATCTGGTGAGCCGAGGACAGCAGTGCGGCATCGACATCATCAGTCTGAGAGACGCCGAGGTGAATAAACCACAGATCTGTGCTTGACCCCACTGAGCGAGATCGATGTGTGTATGTGTGTGTGTGTGTGTATGCGTCTGGTGGTGTTTGTTTGTCCTGATCGTTTCCTCTCAGAATGCAGTGACATTTAAACAGCTATTTATAGAAACAACAACTTATTTGGTGTGTTTCGATCTACCTATTTTTATGCAAATTTTGGGATATTGCATAAAAAGGCCAATATACACATAAATTGTGCATTAAAAAATCGTGTGTGCTCAGTTTAGGCACATGATTATTTTTTATCTGATAAGAAGACATGCATAAACTACGATGGAAGCACATTTTACCGATGCGCAACAACACACTCAGCAGAGGCTGTGATTGGATAACTGGACTAACCAGCGGACCAATCGCATCGCAGCATCTCAGATGTTGGTTTCTGAAACGCCCGAGCCCAAGTCTGTCATCAGAATGATTGGGTTTAATTCCCTCCAGAAGCGTCTCACATGATTGAGTTCTCAAACAGCAGCATCCGAACGCTGGAGAACATGACAGCGTTTACTGAGACGCAACTCATTAATGATGGAGGAAAGAAGAGAAGAGCCACAGTTTCTTCCCCGATTCACAAGCTTGCAATTCGATTCCGATTCCGATTCAATATTGATTATTTTGGATATCAGGTACAATACATGGCAAATTTTCTCAAGGAAAACAAATCTCTTCACTAATGCTGTAAACTATGGGAGTCAGTTGTAGCCTACTATAATATTGAAGGTAAAAATGAACTGATTTGTATACAAACACTTAAATTACACTTTTATTTATTTTTATAATAATAAAGTTATATAAACATTTAAATGGTGGCTGTCATAAAAACTTGCCAGATTTATTCAAACATGCATTAACTATATTGAAGAACATTAAAAATTATAATGAGTATGTACCAGCGCCAAATCGGTATTTATGTTTTTGAATTTCATAACAAAATGGACGTAATTTGAAATCTGAGACTTTGTTTCATATCAATAGTAACAGGGCACAAAGATTATTGCTATTTATTGGATGGGATGCGCTACAATGTTACATTCATTCATCAGCTGAAAACAGGAGGACTAATCAATTCTTGGGATTTAAGAATCGATATCGGTTCGTAAAAATGAGAATCGATTAAAATCGAGAAATCTATATTTTTTTACCCAGCCTTATTTCCCACCAATTTTCCAGGAAGTGACGATTTTGTTCTCTTGAACACATGGGATGGAAACGCTGCTTTATTCGCTGATGTTTCATGCCATATTCCAAAAGTTAAATTCGTAACTTTGGATGAAAGCATGGCTAATGATGGATGTGGATGATTGATTATCATATGCATGATTGATTATCATATGCATGATTATCTTATTCTTGTGCCATAACATTTGCATGGCACTTCAGAGGAATATTATAGGAACAAATATCCATGCCAGTCCAAAATCACATGCTAATACCACATTTAGTTTTGTTTTTTGTTAGTGTTTCAGGAATATTTTAATGAATGCTTTAATTAAGTAATTAGCCATGATCACATGGCAGAACATTTCACACCGGTCTGATATTTGTTCGTGTGTCTGACACTGCAGTTTTAAGCAAGTTTTATTCTTTCTTTCAATAGTAGTTGCTTGTACTTTCTGGAAAGTTTTCCTTAAACCAGAGATTCACTGTTTTTATTTGTCCGCTGATTTAAAATATTTACTTGAGATTTTAAGTTAGTATTTCAATAATTTGACTTACAGACTTAAAAACAGACTTGCTTGTTCATGGTTCTCTGATACTGGTTAATAGTCCAAAAAATAGTATGTGTATGTATATATATATATATAATAATTTTTTATTATATATATTTTAATATATTAATTTATTATATATATATATATATATATATATATATAATTATAAATATTTTTTATTATAGATATTTTAATATATTAATTTATTATATATATATATATATAATTATAAATATTTTTTATTATATATATTTTAATATATTAAGTTAATATATATATATATAATTATAAATATTTTTTATTATATATATTTTAATATATTAATTTATTATATATATATATATATATATAAAAAAAAAATATATATATATATATATATATATATATATATATATATATATATATAACAAATTAATATATTAAAAAAATATATATATATATATATAATAAATTAATATATTAAAAATACACACACACACACACACACACACATATTTAGTTAGTGTTTTATTTGGATTGTTTTTAGTTTATTATTTATATATTTATTTATTTTAATTGTATTTATTTATTTTAATTGTCTTATTTAATTATTTGCTTTTTATATCATCTTACACCCCTGTAGTTTGGGAAAGCCTGATTCACACTGTGAGTTGTGATGTGCTACTTGAGTTGTGTATCTCCCCGAGCGAGATGAGTTTGCTGTGTTTGACTTCTGTCAGTCTGTGTTTCCTCAGTGTTCACCGCAAACACAAACCTCACTCACGTCTGCAGCTTCTTCCTCTTTCGCTGAACTTCCTCCGTCTCCTTCATTTATTTAAATGAGTTTCTCTTCCACTTACAGAATATCGGCCAGACCCATCGCCAGCGTCCTGCGGTCAGTGCCATAGTTTCTTTTTCAGTTTTTTAAATGTTCCCATATAATTCTCTATATTTACTGAATCCTCTCTGTATATGCTGTGTTCACAGCCGCCTCAGCCTGATGATTTGGCCATTATATGTTTTACAAGTGGAACCACAGGTATGATGACGTTTGCATCATGCGTTTGTTACTTGATTCTGATTGGCCAGTTGTGGGATTTCATTTTTCATTTGCTTAATTTTTTATAATGAAGCTAAACTTAATGATTAATTGTTGATTCCACACTGTTTTTTCTCACATAACTAAAGCACATGTGATTTGAATGCCACGATGAACACAACATCACAGGTTTGGTCTGTGTTTCTCATAGGAAACCCTAAAGGGGCGATGCTCACCCACAAGAACATCGTGTCTAACACTGCGGCCTTCCTGCGGGTCACACAGGTACTGTCTCATATAATCACACTATATAAGAGTGTATAACACATTATATAACCCTATATCACACTAGATAAGAGGAAGAGTGGATTTTAGGTGCTGGGAATATTGTTATCACCTTTTGGCTACAAACTTTGACCCAAAAAGTTATCAGGAAGTTTCTAAACTAAAACCATAAAAAACATTTTTGTTGCATGAAATAAATGAAAAAACTGAAATAAGATCATATATATATAAAAAAAAAGATATAAAAAAAACACACAAAAACTATTTGCCTTGCCAGTATTTCTATTTTCATCGTTTAAGTTGATGTACTGAAATAAGTAAAAATAAAATTGAATAAAAAATATGTAAATAGAAAAATTCAAACTTATAAAAATGGCAAAAACACACAACAAAATGACTAAAACTTAAACTAAAATTAAAAATGAAACCGGAAAATATGCAGCTATAAACTATAATAGTATCTCAACTAAGTTGTAAGCATGTTATTTTCATGACAGTTAAGCACATTTTATCCCCACTTCTCATAGAAAAATAATGTAATGTTATTTACATTATATATTATTTGTTGAATTTTTTTTATTTGTAATTTTATATTGTAATAATTTATTTTATAGTCAACTCTTTCCCCACCTGCGTTTTTGAAAAAAGTATATATATATAGTATATAGTATGTGTGTATATATGTATATATATATATATATATATATATATAAAATAATAGCCCTCAAAATATTTTGTTGCATGAATATCTGAACATGCAATATATCAAAACTAGCTTAATTCTAGCTTTCTTTTTTAATCAACACTTGAATGTGGATACGTTTCTTATTTTACATAACTTTCATTGATTTTTATGCTGTTTAATATTGATGCTCGTGTTATTTTACATATGCATCTGCTTACATATGCTATCGCTCCTTTCTGCTTCTTCTTCACCTGTGTTTTGATCTGTAGATTCTCTACTCTTTCAGAAGATGTGTAATAGCGCCCCCTACCGTATAACAGTGAAAGTTCTGTCAAATTCCCTCAATGGCGGGAAAAGAGTTAAATGTAATCATTTATTTGCAAGCACCGTCCTCCAGAGTGACTGGACCTGTGATAATATGTTACCGTTTCAGAATATTTAGGATAAAACATCACTTTTGTCTTCTAGTTTGCTTGTCCCATCAGCCCTCAGGATGTGCACATCTCCTACCTGCCGCTGGCACACATGTTCGAGAGAGTCGTACAGGCAAGTTCAGGGCGCTTTTCTTTATTCGAGCTTTGTTTTCAATAAATGCATTATCTCTGATCTGGAATAATCCTCTGTTCCCCAGGGTGTGATTCTGGTGCACGGCGCTCGCATCGGATACTTCCAGGGTGACATCCGCTCTCTGATGGACGACCTCACGACCCTGAAGCCCACCGTATTCCCCGTGGTTCCTCGTCTGCTGAACCGCATGTTTGACAGGGTGAGAACACAGATCAGAGACTGGCTTAAACTCGCTACTGGAAACAGGATTGTAATTTTGCATATTTATGCTGATTTTCATATTTTCTTGCCAAAAGCATGACCCATGTGCCTAAAGCAGAGGGAAAACTGCTGCTTTTTCCAAATACATTTAAAATGCATAAACATAATTAAAATGTATTTTACAGACTTAAAGCAATATCGAATGACATATCGAATATCTCATTATTCAACCAGTTATTGCATTTTTCTTCAATATCGTGCAGCCATAATTAAAATAATTACAAAAATAATGATTAATTATTATTATTATTATTATTATTATTTAATATTAATATTAATAAGTATTTGATCATAATAATCTATATTTTAAAATAATGATAATATTTTATAATAATATTTTTTATATTTTATAGTTATTTTAATTATAATTATAATTAAAATAACCTTAAAATATATAAATATTATTAAAAATATTATTATTATTATTTTAAAATAGATTATTATGATCAAATACTTATTTTATTTTACAATACAATAGTATTATTACAATAGTAATATATTTCTTTATTGATTTGTTTAATTGTTTAATTAAAATAATAATACTACTAAAATAAAAATATTATTGTGAATAATAAAAAGAATAATGTATTATAACTATAATTATTTTATATTATAATTAAAATAAAATATATAATTATTACTATAAAATATTTATTATTATTTTATTTATAATGATGAATTTTTATTTTACAATAGTAATATTCCTTGATTTAATTTATAATAAAAATAATCATTTATTATTATTACGCATTTTTATTTTACAGTGCAATAATATTATTACAATTGTAATATATTTCTTTATTGATGTTTAATTTCTTATCATTAAAATAAGTAAATACAAATATTATTTTGAATAATTATAATTAAATACTAAATGTATTATTTTACAGTACAGTAGTATTATTATATATTATATATAATATAATATATATATTATTATATATTATTATTATTATTATATATAATAGTATAAGTAAATATTATTTTGACTAATAGAAATAATAATGTATTATAACTATAATTATTTTATATTATAATTCAAATAATAATAAAATGTATAATTATTACTATAAAATATTTATTATTATTATTATTAATAATATGATTTTTATAATTTTTTATTGTACAATAGTATTACAATAGTAATATATTTCTTTATTGATTTAATTTATAATAATAATAGTGATTTATTATTATGATTACGCATTTTTATTTTACAGTGCAATAATATTATTACAATAGTAATATATTTCTTTATTGATGTGTTTAATTTCTTATAATTAAAATAAGTAAATACAAATATTATTTTGAATAATAATAATTAAATACTAAATGTATTATTTTACAGTACAATAGTAATATTTCCTGATTGATTTGTTTACTTTTTGTAATTAAAATAACAATAAAATAGTCATTTTGTCCTGATGTGGTAACCCTTCCCGGTCATGATCCGTGTGTGAGATGACGCAGTGAAGCCTCTCTCGTCTCTCAGATCTACGGGCAGGCCAACAGTTCCCTGAAGAGACGCGTGCTGGAGTTCGCTTTCAGGAGGAAACAGTCCGAGATGTTGAGCGGGATCATGAGGAGAGACAGCATCTGGGACAAGATCATCTTCAAGAAAGTCCAGGTATTATTGACCTGCTTTCTGCGTCTTCTGTGCTGAAATGTGGTGTTTTTTATTGCAGTAACAATAACAATAGGGGAATACAGAGTCATACAAAACACTTGAATCTATAAAAAATTAAGATCGTAATTCTGCATATGTGACCCTGGACCACAAAACCAGTCACATAGGTCAATTTTTCGAAATTGAGATTTATACATAACGTTAAAGCTGAATAAATAAGCTTTCCATTGATGTGTGGTTTGTTATGATAGGACAATATTTGGTCGAGATACGACTATTGTAAATCTGGAATCTGAGGGTGAAAAAAAATCGAAACATTGAGAAAATCTCCTTTAAAGTTGTTCATTTATGTTGGCGATTGTGCCGCATTCACTCACACAAATACATGTTTTATATATTTACGGTAGGAAATTTACAAAATATCTTCATGGAACATGATCTTTACTTAATATCCTAATGATTTTTGGCATAAAAGAAAAATCGATAATTTTGACCCGTACAATGTATTGTTGGCTATTGCCACAGATATACCCGTGCGACTCGAGACTGGTGACGTGATCCAGGGTCACATTTTGTATAAATCAATCATACATCTAATACATCAAGTATCCTTTTCAACATCTGAGATGTCTTAACAGCTTTACGATTGTTCTGTATTGAAGTCAGAGAGTCAGAAAAAACCTTTTAGTCAGTGGAAAATAGTCTAACATTTGGTTCATCCATTTTGCTTTATGTATATGATATTTCCCAGATAGCATGAAGTGAAGTGTTGTGTAGATTGAGTGTGTTGATATGTGTGTGTGCTGCCCCCTGTAGGCCAGTGTTGTGTACATGAGTGTGTTGATATGTGTGTGTGCTGCCCCCTGTAGGCCAGTGTTGTGTACATGAGTGTGTTGATGTGTGTGTGTGTGTGTGTGTGTGTGTGCTGCCCCCTGTAGGCCAGTGTTGTGTACATGAGTGTGTTGATGTGTGTGTGCTGCCCCCTGTAGGCCAGTGTTGTGTACATGAGTGTGTTGATGTGTGTGTGTGCTGCCCCCTGTAGGCCAGTGTTGTGTACTTGAGTGTGTTGATGAGTGTTTGTGTGTGCTGCCCCCTGTAGGCCAGTGTTGGAGGGCGCGTGCGGATGATGGTGACTGGAGCCGCACCGGTGTCAGCGCCGGTTCTCACGTTCCTGCGCGCGGCGTTGGGCTGCCAGGTGCCGTTTAACTCTTAACACACACATTTACATGCGTTTTACCACAGTGCTGTGAGGTAAATGTTGTCGTCTCGCAGTTTTATGAAGGCTACGGACAGACCGAATGCACTGCCGGCAGCACCGTTACACTACCAGGAGACTGGATTGCAGGTACACACACACACGCACACACACACACACACACACACACACACACACACACACACACACACACACACACTCACATGTTGTGTTCATGTTTTATGGGGACTTTCCATAGACTTAATTGTTTTTATACTGTCCAAACTGTATATTCTCTCCCCTTACACTAACCCTAGCCATCACACACAACTTACTGCATTTGTAAATTTTTACACACGCACACACACACACGCACACACACACACACACACATACAAACACACACACTCACAGTCTCACACACACACACACACACACACACACACACACACACACACACAATCTCACACACACACAACTTACTGCATTTGTAAATTTTTACACACGCACACACACAGACACATACAAACACACACACTCACAGTCTCACACACACACAATCTCACACACACACAACCATACCCACACTCTTACACACACACACATTGATGCATGTGAACTCACACACACACTCTCTCTGCCTGTGTATGTTGACTGTTTTCTGGTGTTTTGCAGGTCATGTTGGCGCTCCTCTGCCCTGTAATGACATCAAGCTGGTGGACGTGGCAGAGATGAACTATTATGCTGCTAATGGCGAGGGAGAGGTGTGTGTGTGTGCGCGTGTTAATATACTATGATAGATCTTGTTCCTATTTTGAATTAGATTGTAGTTTTATACTTTCTGATTTCACTTAAATTTTTGTTAAAGGTATAATAATTTTGCTGTTTTTTTGTTATCTTTATTAGGTTTTTTATTTCTCATTTTTTGAGTGCGAGTTTGTGTGTGTATGTGTGAGTGTGTGTTTGCATGTGTTCTTTCACACATTTGACAGGTTGTTTTGTTGTTTTCTGGCAGGTGTGTGTGTGTGTGTGTGTGTGTGTGTGTGTGTGTGTGTGTGTATGTGTGTGTGTGTGTTTGCATGTGTTCTTTCTCACATTTGACAGGTTGTTTTCTGGCAGGTGTGTATGTGAGTGTGTGTGTGTGTGTGTGTGTGTGTTTGCATGTTCTTTCTCACATTTGACAGGTTGTTTTGTTGTTTTCTGGCAGGTGTGTATTTGAGTGTGTGTGTGTGTGTGTGTGTGTGTTCTTTCTCACATTTGACAGGGTGTTTTGTTGTTTTCCGGCAGGTGTGTGTGAGGGGTCCTAATGTTTTTAAGGGATATCTGAAAGACCCTGAGAAGACAAAGGAAGCTCTCGATGAAGGAGGTTGGGTTCACACAGGAGACATCGGCCGGTGGCTTCCCGTAAGACTGTGTTTACAAGCACATTTTACTCTAATTAAGAATTTACATCCACTATTTTGGTGCACAATAATAATAATAAAGCATGATGCAGCTGATTAAATGACTTACATGTAGAATATACACTACCAGGCACATGTTTGGGGTCAGTGAGATTTTTCTAATGTTTTTGGAAGAGTCTCTAAAGCCTGGAACACACCAAGCCGTCGGTCGGCCGTCGGGCAGTTTTTGTGCGTCGGCCGTCTCGGTTTTCTCAGTGTGTTCCGCACCGCCGGCTGAAATTGGTCCTCGTCGGCTTTTTTCCGGCCGATTCGACATGTAAATAAACATAAAAAAAAGAAAAAAAAAATGAGGGCCTTAGTGAACGAGTCAGTGCACGAGAATAAGAGCAAAACAGCGAGTAAAGAAGTCAAACCGGTACAGATAGACGCTGTTATGATGTTACGTCATCTTACCTGAGTGTTCCTTGGCCAATATTTCAATATTAACATGAGCAGAGTGGAATAAAGAAAGTGTTTAGCGGGATTGATATTCAAAACGGTAAGCATGCACTGCTTTGTGTATCTGCAGCGTCGGTTTCCCTCTTTGAATGACGAATATAGATTCATATATGTGACCCTGGATCACGTCACCAGTCTCGAGTCGCACGGGTATATCTGTGGCAATAGCCAACAATACATTGTACGGGTCAAAATTATCGATTTTTCTTTTATGCCAAAAATCATTAGGATATTAAGTAAAGATCAAGTTCCATGAAGATATTTTGTACATTTCCTACCGTAAATATATAAAATATTTATTTTTGTGAGTGAATGCAGCACCATCGCCAACATAAATGAACAACTTTAAAGGAGATTTTTTTCAATGTTTAGATTTTTCTGCACCCTCATTTGCATTTATTTGATCAAAAATAGTCAAATATTACTTTGATATGCCATGTTTATACTGTATGAAGACAGAAAGTGCACAATAAATCTGCACACACACAGTCCAGCAACCAGGCATCTGTAGGCTCGCGCTCTCGATCGGCCCAAAGTCCGGCATCCGACCAGCGCGGAAGATCTCTACGTGTTACCGTCTTTTCTCGAGGCAAAGTATTTTCTTATTAAATGCAATACATTTTCTCATGTATTCTCTCGTTATTTCATCTGACTCCATAAATGAAAAGGTTTTAATGATATCTGTGCATCATTAAATGTGAGCGAATGTTTGACTATTCCTTTTAACTCTTTAATGAAAATAATGTCAAAGACGGTTAGAATAATCAAATGCAACAATTTACTATGTCAGGTAAATGTATCATGCCAATTTCATAATCAATTCAAAGATAATCGATACAAAACATCAAATACGTCTCTGGAATAAAGAGAAGAGATGCGAACCCAACATTAAAATACATGATGCTGAATTCCTTGAGGTCCTTCAACATCATGGGCTCATCTGAGTAACAGAAGGGCCCCGATCTTCTCGTTGCCTTTCCCTATATAGACAGAAACATCTTTCACATGGAAACATCTGCTAACAATGGGAATTTACATTCAGAGGTTACACCTTTTGGGGGTGGGAGACCATTTGTCTAGAGACCACTTTCCTTTGTGTGCCAGCTATCTCTAAAACTCCTTATTACCTTTTGTTTGACCTATTTGGAAATGAGAACTTTGTACCAGTCGCACTGAGACATTTCAAATGATACCAAAAATGTACAATACTCGATGATAATAATCATTCACATTAAAACTATGTATTTTCTTGGATGAATTCAGGTGATCTGAGTATGAGAGAGAGAGAGGGGGTGAGGGATGAGGGAATGAAATGTAGATTAGGATGACTCGGAGGTGAGACTTTTGTCTCAAATGGTGAGTTCAAATGGTAATTTCCAGCAAGATCCTGTCTTCTCAGGGTCTGGTCGCTCCTTACCTCCCAGACTGTCCGGAATTTTCTAATTTCTCAAGTCTTACGCATCTTTTTATTGCAGAATGGCACTCTAAAGCTCGTGGACCGTAAGAAGCACATTTTTAAGCTGGCTCAGGGAGAATACATCGCTCCAGAGAAGATAGAGAATATTTACATCAGGTGTGAAGCTGTGTCACAGGCCTTCGTACACGGAGACAGTCTGCAGGTGAGACAGTACCGCTTGGATGGAGGCGTAACAATAACATTGATATAAAGCTGTTTATTATTATTTACCTATTTGATCTTTCTCTCCAGGCCTGTCTGGTTGCCATCATTGTTCCCGATCCGGACTATCTGCCCGGCTGGGCCAAGAAGAGAGGCATCGAGGGCTCATATGAAGAACTGTGCAGAAATAAGGTAGTAAATCTCGCACATGTGACCATTTGCATTTTGTTCGCTTTTCAGGAAGTTTGTATGCATTGGTATATTTGGGTATTGAATTAAATTGATCTAATTTCTCCATAAACCGTTAATGAATAAATGTGTGATGTTTTCAGGAGGTAAAGAAAGCTATTCTGGAGGACATTGTCAAATTGGGTAAAGAAAGTGGCCTGATGTCTTTTGAACAGGTGAGTTTCGTCTTTATAATGAAATGTATAAAGTTATGATCTGAAAGAGTCTCTTCTGCTCACCAAGGCTGCATTTATCTGATCAAAAATACAGTCAAACAGTGAAATATTATTACAATTCTAACTCATTTATCTCTGTGATCAAAGCTGAATTTTCAGCATCATTACTCCAGTCTTCAGTGTCACATGATCCTTCAGAAATACATATTTTTGTGCATTGCACTGGTTTATTTTTTAATAAAAATGGGGTAACAAAGTAGTAGCGTGGTAAAAACATGGTAACATTCAAAACTTTAATGTGCATTTTCTCATTAATGAGAAGTTATTGATCAGTTACAATATGGTTTTAGTTGAAAAATATTAAGTTATGACTGTTTTATAAGCTTACAGCGCACACGGTCATTACAATTAATGCATTCTTGTTGAATTAAAAGTATTCATTTCAATTAGAAATGTTTTTTAAAAGATCATAATACATTTTAAATGGTAATGTTTCATAGTTTCCACAAACATATAAATCTGTACAACTGTTTTTTAACATTGATAATAATCAGACATTTTTATTGAGCAGCAAATCATCATATTAGAATGATTTCTGAAGGATCATGTGACACTGAAAATGACAGCTTTGATCACAGAAAATAAATGACATTTTACTATATATATATTCACATAGATTTACATATTTAAATTGATTTTACACATTTTAAATTGTAAAAATATTTTACAATATTAATGTTTTTACTATATTTTTCATAAAAGAATGCAGCCTCTGTGAGCAGAAGAGACTTTTAAAAAATCGTAATTATTTCACACTTTTGACCGCAACTGTATATATTAATGATTTATTAAATGATGAACGTTTTCCATCGTCTTCACATTCAGGTGAAGGACATTGCTCTACACACTGAGATGTTCTCCATCCAAAACGGCCTCCTGACGCCCACCCTTAAAGCCAAACGTGCCGATCTCAGGGAACACTTCAGGACACAGATCGACCAGCTTTACTCCAACATTAAAATGTAAACCGAGGAAGAGCCTCAGATGAGCTGGTCTGGGTTTCAGCGATCAGAGACTTAATGAGCCTGTTGTTTAATAAGATTAAATACCCTAGATCCGTCCTGTAACTCGAAGGCTTCGACTCTTCGGCAAACATCCCATATTTTCACACCACCTGACTATTTTAAGAGAAAAGAAAGAGGATGAACCTAAGCAAACACCTAATTCTGTTATTGTAGACAAAAATATTCCTCTTTAATTTGAGTGCAATTTTCTTCTGATGATATAATGTGTAGAAAAGCCAAACATGATGTCAATGCTTAACACAGCTAAACTTCATTTTTTAAAAGTTTGTGGCCTCAAAGTTTTAAATTCAGCTTCTGTAACAATCTCACATTGTGTATATGTGTGTTTGAGAAATATTTGTACAGTCTCAGGGAAAAAAAATGTGCCTTATTAATGGATTTCAGCTGCATTTGAGTGTTATTGATGAGAGGGGCTAACGCACACATGCTAACAAACAAAGCTAATAGTACTGTAAGTTACCTCAGAATCGACATGGAATCGGTGGAAACTGGGAAATATTTCAAGATTTTGTCTTCCAGTAGTTTTATTGGTCTGAAGTCTTTTTCAGGACATGAAGTAACTTAAAATAAAAAAAGGGAAGATTTTAGAAAAAAATACTGTAATCGGGCCTTTATTCAAGAAACACGGGCAAAGCAAATGTGTTCAGTTTTAAATATGTGTTCAGTCATATTTATGTAGAACTTTTATAATGCTATGTATTGTTCCAAAGTATAGTGCCTTGTACAAATGGTTCATAATGTGTTTTTATGAATGATTTACTCAAATTAGTTTTGCTTGTGTTTCATGAATAAGGCCTGCTCACGCCAAGGACGATTAATATAATGATAGCTATGAAGATATAGTTATAAAAATCAGAATAAAAGAATAGCAGAGTCCACATCTATTACGATAATGACAGAAATAATATCATTGGAATCACTTTCCGAGCGATTTTTTACAGCCTGATGAACGATAAAAACGACAACCAATCAGAATCCATCCTGCTTTAACGCGGGAAACATTTAAAGCGGCAGTGCGCTTAGAATAAACAGACATTATGCTAATATAGTTATGATTGAAGTTATCGTTATAGTCATCGTTCTTGGCCTGAACGTGCCTTAAGTTTAAACACAGCCAAGTATCAATCAGCGGTGATTAATATGAATATCTATCTATCTATATAAGCCATATGCTGTGTATATGATGACTTTATTTTTAAGACGGCTTGCATTCTCAGCACAAACCGCATCCAGTTTTGTTCGATAAGTGCTTATTTATTTGAAGGCTTTAATGGCAGATGATATTATGTTGTTTTCAGGTGTATTAACATTATATAATATTATAAGCGTGACAATCTCATATTGTTAGGAGCTTTCTACATTTCATTGGTTGCTTCTTCATGTTCATTGTAATTGTGTTACACAGGTTGTTTTTGTTTGTTTTAATCACACTTCTATGGCCTGTAGATGAGCCAAATAAACTGTGTGTGTGTGTGTGAGTGTGTGTGTGTGTGTGTGTGTGTTAAAATGACTGATAAACAAAGATACTTGTAATCAAAAATATTATCTTGATATTAATGTAAATTTCCCATGCAAGAGGTGTACATGAATGAAATTAAATATGATTTATGGTTACTGAACAATTGGTTAAAGAGTTTTTTTTTTTTTTTTTTTTACACTTTGCTAAAATGAAATTGGTTATTTTTATATTATTTAATGTAACTAAAACTTTATTTACAATTTGCCATTTTTTGTTTGAACTACAATCAAAACTAATTTAGTAAATATATAGAATATTATTCTATATGGATTGCTTTAGAAAGACTCAGTTAAACAGTGGTGCTCTGTAAAAATTATATGATTAATAAGTTACTATAAATGTTTTTACATTGTTTTAACTCATCAAAATAAGTTAAGCAATTTTTAGTTATACAAGATTCTACTCATTTTCTACTCATCATTAAAAGTTAGTTTAATGTAATTTAAGTTAAAAAATTACAAACATCCAAGTTGATTGTACATAAAATAAAACAATTTGTCAATTTAAAATATTGTTAAATGATATTTTGCAAAATAAAAGTCATAAGATGTACGTTTATTATGTTCCTTTTAAATGGAAATGTTTCATGTGCTTATTTTTATTGATTTATTTATTGGTTTTAATTTAAGTTATTATTGATTAAGAATGTTATTATTATTCTATATATAGTTATATAAATAGAAAAGGCATGCAGTGTATTTCACAGGACCATCCAAGCAAGCAGTAACAAATACGCAGCTTGTATTAAATGCATTTATTAATTCATTTATTTACTAATAGTCGGCTATATTAATATTGGATTTAAATACAAAATACTATACATTTTATAGAATTATATACGTCAAATATTTTCATGTCCAAGGCCTGGTACACACACCTTGCTTTTTTTTATTTTTTTATTGAATATTATTGGAATAAATTAGTTACAATACAATTACAATCCAATAAAAATCTTGAACAAAGTAATATAACATGGAAGACAAATAGCTACATTATGCTATATATATATATATACAATGATACGAAATTAAATATAAAGATGCAATAAATCAAACTACGCTACATTCAAAAGTTCGTCATACAATTTCACATTTTTTACACTTTTTATTGTTATTTGTTTTGGTGACATAATTAAGTAATGACATCAAAAAAATATTAAATTTGGGTATTGTTAAGGAAAAACTTTTTTGAATAAAATGTTTTGCCAATAAAATAATTACATTTACTATAGGCTATATATATTTATATACATATATTTAGTCATTATATATTTCCTATATTTTCTCACTACAATGAGAGAAATAACAGATTATATCACACAATGTTAAGGCAATATCCAATTCGGTTTTGGCAGCTAGGAATTTTGACAGATCAGACCAAAATTATTTAACAGAAAAAAAAGATGATCAACTGACTCACGCACCTGCCTTGGTAAATAGAATATGTGACGTCGTTGCGTCATTTCCACGTCGTGCGTGCGCGCGGCCGAACATGGCGACGTCCCTCGGCTCAAACACCTACAACAGACAGAACTGGGAAGATTCGGTATGTTTTAATTTAATGAATTTATCGAAAATGTGACGCACTGAAGACTACTTCAAAAATGTGTCTGTTTCTTCGTTTACTAAAAGAAAGAAACATTTTCATGACAGTTGTAGAATAGCGAGTACTACGCGCGTGCGTGGTGGTCAGATACTCATTAGAATATAAAATAAAGTTAATGAAGTTTACGTAGATATATATATAAATGTTTTTTTGTTTTTTTTTAAATGTCCAATATTTGTTTCAACAAATGTCTTTACATAAATGTCAAATATTAGTTATGGATTTTTGACTATCAGGATTTATTGTGCAGTCCACAAACTAATCATTTTAGAAGAGACAAATGAAAAACTGCAAAAGCAAACAAGCTTAAACGTTGACAAAGGGATTGTTAAGGGTAAAACCTATAAAATATCATGAATAAGGTCATTCTATCTGATGCAACAAACTGCTTATTTGATTATTGATCATAAAACTAACTTTTATTTAATATCTTTGTGTATTTTGTCGTTAGGTTGTATAATATTGTCTTCATGAAAGCTTTTTTCTCATATACCAAATATTAGCAAACAATCATTAATCCAAATAGTCACTTGTCACATGTTATGGCATCAGAATTAATGCTGCAATCATAACTGAGAATTGTGATTTGTCTGAATGTCGTGCACACAGACTGTGATGAGAAAAGTATATGAGTTGAATTGTCTGTCTGATCGTGATTGATGAAGTATCATCTGTGCTGCTGTGATTGCTGAAACTATCTTTAGCTCGTCTAATGAGGTGAAAGACATGCTAGAACTTGTTGATGGAGCAGTTTATACAGAATCTGTGAAGATAGCATAGAGATTGACCCTCGTATGATCACAGATGCAGTATTGCTGGAAATAGGGCGACGTGTGGCGATTAAGCATGTCTGAAATTATGAAAAATGTAGTGATATAGCCCAACTCTGAAGCAAAACAGGTTTTGTGTGCATGTTGAATACACATGCGTTGCACATTTTAATCATTATAAAAATTTAAAAAAAAAAGTTTTCTAACACACTTTTCAATTTTGTGATTATTATAATAAATAAAAAAAATCATGAATATCATCACTTTTTCTTGAGGTTTTACCCAAAAGAAGCATTAACTAACCTTGTCATTAACATTATTAGCTGCTGTTCGGTCAGTTTTGACCATTATCGAATTTTTTACTTCATCGGAATGGTACGAAATTTGGTTAAGGTTTTGGCACTTGCTATGTGAACACGGATATTATTCGAAAAGGTTGAATGGTCCTGAAAAAAATTGTCACACTTGTGTTGTTCGCATTTAAAAATTTCATTTCATCTAGTGGAAGCGTTTGGTATTGCAGCCAAACAATATATCTTACTGAAAGTTCATTTTTTGAGATATAAACTCTTAAATTTTGGAGCACAAGTTGTTTAGATTTATGGCTTTGATTTTCTTGCAGTTTTAGAGAAAAACGTGTTTTTGAAAATATACATTTAATATAAAAAATTTTTATAACAATAAACGTAAAATTCGGTAACTTTTTTTAAGTTCACTTCTTAAAACTTTTTCACTCCAGCAATAATCTGCCAAGTGACGTCTATGAAAAGAGATCAAACTGAAGTCTGTGTTCTAAAGAATTTAAGATGTTTAAGGTGGAAACTGAATGCTCAAAAAATGAATAAATGGATTATAAATACAACATAAATACATTTTAGTACTATAAAATCCCTTAAAAATACAAAATATTAAATAAAAAACATTATTGTACTAAAATATAGTACATTCATTGAAATAAAAAAATACACTTTTTTTTATCAAAACGCTTCAAGGATTCAGTCTCTCTAAACCCCGCCTCTCTGAGAGCTGCTTTACTCTGATTGGTCGGATGGCCCAGTCTGCTGTGATTGGTCAGAAACCAAACGCTCATTATCATATTTGAATCTCAGCAAGTTCGATTCAACCATCAAAATATGAGGACAATATTTTAAATATGCGGAAAGATCAAAACACTAAACTTATTAACACTAAACTACAGCTACAGGTTTTAATTTACTATGCATAAAAATAAACATTTGCATAGAAAAACAAACACTCACAAGAAAAGCATACAATGAAGACATATTCAGGTTTGAATATTTTGTAGGTTCTGTCTTGTTTTTGCATGTATTCATAATGTCTTTGTATGGCAGCTTGGACAAAAATGATATCATGTTTCATTGCATTATCACAAACACAACTATGCAATATGCTGACAAAATCTTTGACAATTTTTTAATAATATTTGAATAAAGATGCCAATTTTCCTTTTGGCCACTACTGCACATCAACAATATAAATGATCCTCTGGATTAGATCTAGCTATATTGTATTTATTATTTTGTCTAACATATATATATATATATATATTTCAGTGCCATAGTGTCTCGGGCACACAGCAAATATTAATCATATTTTTTAAGCATTTTTTATTTATTTTAAAATGTCATTTGTCAAGCGACTTTTCTCCCTCCAGGACTTCCCTATTCTCTGTCAAACATGTCTCGGGGAAAATCCATACATTCGCATGGTAAGTGATCCAGTTTTTTTTAAAGGGTTCATTGGATGCAAAATTCACTTTTATATGGTGTTTCCATATAAATGTGTCTTTGCAGTGTGTGGACAAAACCACCATACAATGAAGAAAATCCATTCACTCCTTTTTTTTATCCTCAAACACTCTCAATAATCAAGCCGTTTGGATTTTCTGAGAAATATGATGACATAATGCTCATGCTCCGCCCACGACCGCTGACAGACTGTCCTGTATTAGCATATTTCCTGTATTAGCATATTTCCTGTATTAGCATATTTCCCGTATTAGCATATTTCCTGTATTAGCATATTTCCCGTATTAACATATTTCCTGTATTAGCATATTTCCCGTATTAGCATATTTCCTGTATTAGCATATTTCCCTTATTAACATATTTCCTGTATTAGCATATTTCCCGTATTAGCATATTTCCTGTATTAGCATATTTCCCGTATTAACATATTTCCTGTATTAGCATATTTCCCGTATTAGCATATTTCCTGTATTAGCATATTTCCCTTATTAACATATTTCCTGTATTAGCATATTTCCGCCCTCAGCCATTTGTATAGGGATGTCCCGCGTGACGTCACGCCATTTGGAGCAGCCATCTTGACGGAATAGAAAATGCTAAACCGCTGGTGATAATACAGCCAGAGACGGGCTCTGATACAGCTCGTCGCGAAATATTCATCTATTCTTCTATCATGCCCGAGCGATGCTGTGATACCGATAGCCTGCTAAGCTTGTGTATGCTTTTAATGAAGCTCCGGTGTAGCGTGATGGGAAGTGGATAAGGTAACTTAGCTGTAAATGTCACCGAACCATAGACGCACCGAACTCAATGTCAGGACATTTTTCCACATTTAATGCCTGTAAAAAGAACTTGTGGTGCTTCATATGGATCTATGATTCCTAATTCCTTTATCTTCCTCTTGTATATTTCTTTTTGTGATGACATGACGTGAACAGTTAGCTGACGGCCGCTGTGCTAATAATAGATAGTGGTCAGTGTTCGTCTAAACCAGTGACCGCGACGCTGAAGTGTGTGAGAACAAATGAATAACATCAGTGTGAACCACGAACATTTGTTTATGTGGATTAAATATTTAAATTTTAATCATTCTGTGTCATTTTTCAATGTCAATCTTTTCATTATTTACATGTTTATGCCCAAAATGCTATATTATTGAAAGTAGTTGACTGTCATTCTCCTCTATGCTGTGTACATTATGGATTAAATAGCCTAGCCTATTTAACATCGTTACAGGCACGATCGCGAGCATTCATTCATTCATTCAACTATTTTAAAAGACTGGAATAAACACCAGCACACACAAGCAATCTTTTTATAGTCAATTTAATTAAAAAATGTAAACCCAACAGGTATGAAATGTCAGAAAGAGAAAAAAAAAACAGTTAATGGGAAGACAAGCATAGGACTGCTGCAGCTTACTGGATATTTAGCCTATTTATTATTCAGATTGCACAGTTGTAAAGAAAATATATTTATAGGAACATTTCAGCAGGTTAAAGATAATTAATACAATGACCATTATATACTATTATATTATTTTAATCAATTCGCAGCCATAAAACATGTGATAATCCGCATTCTCATGTATGTAGGTCCGCTGAAGTATTCCGTCAAAATGGCTGACACGCGGCTAGGGGTCACGTGACTGGGAGATCCCTATACAATGGATATGAGCAGTTGTTCATTATCATTTAAAGAGACATGCACCTCATTATCATTTAAAGAGACATGCACCTCATTATCATTTAAAGAGACATGCACCTCATTATCATTTAAAGAGACATGCACCACATGCACCTCTTTATTATTTAAAGAGACATGCACCGAAACGGGTCGCTGTGAACAGAGCTGTTTTTGAGGAGGTAAAAAGGGTGTTGTTTTACACAACCATTGAGGAATTTTAACCAAAGTATGTTACAAACTTTACATGAACACCCTAAAGAATCATACCAACTTGTGGAAAATGGGCATCCGATGACCCCTTTAAGTAACCTGCAAAAATCTCTGTATCACTATTAGGTGCGCTGAAACATAATTTAAATTTGAAGCTTTCATTCAATATTCATGAATTACACAATTTTTGTTTTTGCAGACTAAGGAAAAGTATGGCAAAGAATGCAAGGTGAGCTCAGCATGTAGCGTTGGGATAAAGGGATAAAGCAGAGCGAAGCGGCTAAAGAGTGTTTTTTCAGATATGTGCTCGTCCCTTCACCGTCTTCCGCTGGTGTCCCGGCGTACGCATGCGCTTCAAGAAGACGGAGGTGTGTCAGACCTGCAGTAAGATGAAGAACGTGTGCCAGACCTGTCTGCTGGACCTGGAGTACGGTGAGACTAAACACCTGAACCACAACCAGAATTATTTTTTGTAATGAATTACATTTTTTGTAATTTCATTATGTGCTTTTGTCATTTTCGGGGGGGGGGGGGGGGTTATATTACCTTTTAGGTTTAATTAATTAATTAATTAATTAATTTTTATTTGCCTGCCTTGCTGCTGGTTTGCGTCTGTAAGCTCTGTGAGTCAGTCAGACCTGTTTTAACAAATGTAAAATAATTATGATTAGGCAATAAATTATAAACACAAGATGTGTGCTGTAACAGTTGGTCATTGAGATTTGCCTTAAAGAGTTGCCAGAGTTTCCCAAAATGGGGTTTGTGAAGGAAACTGCAAGGGTTTTGGGAAGTTATGAAAAGCTAATAATATAATAATACAATATAATTAATAATATTACAATAAATAAATTATTTTAAAATAAAAGCAGTCAGAATAAAAAAGTATTAATATTTTGAATTAGGTTTTTTTTATATATATATATATATATATATATAATTATATATATATATATATATATATATATATATATTTATTTATTTTTTTATATATATTTTTTGTAATTAATTAAATATTTTGGAATTTCGTTGTGCTTTTGTCATTTCATTCGTTTTTTTTAATATGACCTTTTATGTTTAATTATTTTATTTGTATATGTATGTGTGTGTGTATATGTGTATACAGTATGTGTGTGTGTGTGTGTGTGTGTGTGTGTGTGTGTGTGTGTGTGTACAGTATGTGTGTGTGTATACAGTATAAATGTGTGTATACAGTATATAGGTTGTCATGAGACTGTGTGTGTATATATATATATATATATATATATACTGTGTATGTGTGTACACACATACACATACATGCGCACACACGTTTTTTTAAACTTACACTGGTACAACAACATTTTGTTTCGTATGGTTTAATTTCTGCTAAAAAAATTATTCTTTTGTTTTGGACTGGCTGACAGAGTTGACTGGTACACTACATTTAGAAAGAATTAGGTGTGCTTTAAAAGACAAGATTTTGTTATTTGAAAACAATGTGTTCCCCTTTTATTTCTTTTCTGCAAGCTAGTGATTAATTTTTACTATGCCTTCATTACCTGCCTTTACCACTGGATAGCACTTTTGGGTGGGGTTGGAGGTGTGTGTGTGTGTGTGTGTGTGTGTTGTTTTTTTTCATGCATTTTTGTTAGGTTGTCAGTTTTATTTGTTTGCAAAAAAAAGTGTAGTTACAAATGATCTTCTGCTGAAATACCAAATAAAAAACATTTCAACACAGCAATAATGGCCTTAAATAATGTTTTTGTCTCCTGTTAAATGTGTACAGGTCTTCCAATCCAGGTCAGAGACACGAGCTTGTCCATCAGAGACGACATGCCGAGATCTGACGTCAACAGGGAATATTACACTCAGAACATGGAGAGAGAGGTGACGTCTCGTGACAAACTACATCTCAGAAACACAACGCCAGGGAGCAAAGCGTAGCATGAACTCTTGTGTTTCAGATCCAGAACTCTGATGGCACCAGACCGCTGGGGATTCTGGGTAAATCACAGAACCCCAGTGACATGCTGCTAAAGCTGGCGAGAACCACACCGTATTACAAACGCAACAGACCCCATATCTGCTCCTTCTGGGTGAAGGGAGAGTGCAAGAGAGGAGAGGAGTGTCCGTACAGGTCAGTTCAAAATCATTATACTAACACTTTAGACATATTCGGACGGGACTAGTGTAACATGGAAGAAAGAAGAAAGAAAGTGCTGTCAGAAAGAAGATCGACAGCACTTGTTAGAGGCACGAACTTCTTTTAGCGTTCGGTAAGTGTCTATTACCAACACAACCCAATCTGAAGTTCATTAATACACCGTTCGACCGGACATAACCGTTTTATATATATAAATATAGGTTATATGTGTTTGCGCACGTGATATCAGGAAGCAGCGTAATACACACATGACGACAGGAGTGACGGCAATGCGCAAATCGAGTTACTCTCCCACTTCTGCTAGTTTACTGAGATCTCTTATCCCGTGCGAATTGGCCATTAATATTACAGACGTCCTGTGGTAAAATTACATTACTCCATCTACCCTTGTAAAGTTAATCCCGTCCGAATAGGGCTTAGTTTAGTTTATTTAACAGGGACCGGAGTTAGCTAGATCGCTAGTTTGCATCTGTAGTCTCTGGGCTGGATGTTGCATTTACAGTTAGGCTACATTTCATTATTTAGCAGACGCTTTTATCAAAAGCAACTTACAAATGAGGAGAACAATAGAAGCAGTTAAACTAACAATAGGACAACAATATGTAAATGCTTTGACCCTTCCAAGTTTAGTCTAATGCAGTGTAAAAAAAAAAAAAAAGATATAGAAGAGAAGAGAGTAATTTTTATAACTTCGTTACAATTAATGTTCCTTTCGTTTCAATTTTAAAGGTGTTTTTATCAGTGTTATTTATTATCATTTAGATACTAAAGTTATAGTTTGTTGATATTTTTTATGTTTTTATTTTTATATATTTCATTTTAATTTTAGTACTTTTTTAGTAATTTAAAATTAAATTTTTGAAAATATATATTTCATATCAAAAATTGAAAATAGTTTTTTTGTGCATTTTTCATAGCAATAAATGTAAAATTCTGTAACTTTTTTTTCCCCACTTTTCACTCCATCAATAATAATAATTTAAAAAAAGTCTTTTTTTTTTTTTTTTTTTCATTTCAGTTTTAGTTATTTTAGTGCATCAGGTTAAACTAAATGAAAATGAGAAATGTTGCCTAGGCAACTGAAATAAAATAAATGTACTTTTTTTATATTTTATTGTATTTCAGTTCAAGTTTAAAGGAACCGTATGTAAGAAATGTATTTCAATTAATCATAAAATGGCCCTGATATGTCACTAGACATTAAGAAATCATGTTCATTTCAAATACTTATATCACTGATAACAGTAGTACGGCCAGGATATTGTCATTTAAAGGGTAACTAAACCCTAAACCAACTTTTTTTAGTTAATGATCTGTAAGAATGGGGCTTTATTAGTGCTGTTCATTGATTCAATTAATTTTTTTGACATTTGTGTTTAAAGTATTTTAATTTTACTAAATATGGTGTAAAAACGTCTGAGTGCTGCCCTCTTCAGGTTGAACAGTGGCTACTGCAGTTGAATTTTCCTATTGGAAGTTGTGGTACACTCTGACGTCAGAGGGTACCAGCTAACCACGCCCTTGCCTGCAGAGAGATACGTCTCAGATGCACGCCCCCTCTCCACTGGGCTCTGCCTACTTTTCCAGCATTTTTCAAATATTGCCAGTGGGTGGAGTCAGGCTCTGACCAGGGGTTTAGTTACCCTTTAAAAAGTGAAGTTGCAGCCCTCAACTGATGTTGATGTTGTCATGCTGTGTTTTGGCCTGAAGCTCCACCCTCCACCTATCTACCAATCACGAAGTCAGTAGTGTTTCGGCATCCGGGTTGCCAGCTCTGCTCTAGTTACCACAGCTGCAGCTACAAACGTGTCGGATAAAGAATGTCTAACGTTACGAAACCTAAAAGACCTCGTTATGAATCTGAAATACGTCGTGACAACGTCCGAAATAAAACAAGGATTTGTGTAGGAGATGCCTTTGAAAGATGGAGACGGCTGAAAACGGAGAACGTTTTGTAGCCTACTTGTTTTTCATGCAAGTTCTACAGCCAAAAATAGTAGAATGTCATGTAATCTTTCACATATTTTAGCGTTATGGACGTGTACTGCAGGGTAAGGTAAAAAATACAGCTGGTCGCTTTCACTTATAGCGTCAGCTAAATGAATAGCTGTGTCTTTGATATCTGTTACACATAGTGACTTAGGCTTGTGCTTGTACTTACGTTAATGACAGATACCTACTGTTACAAGGGGGGGAGGGGATACACCGCTCTACAGTCATTTGAAAGTGATTGCAGTACCAGTTTTGGCCACAATCTTACATACGGTTCCTTTACATTTACATTTAGTCATTTAGCAGACGCTTTTATCCAAAGCGACTTACAAATTAGGACTAAAATTAAGCGAGTCATCATGAAGAGGCAAAAAACAACAACAACAACGCAAGAAGTGCTCAAAATACGAAGTTCAGGCATTATTCAGAGTAGCATAAGCACGATAAGTGAGGTTTTAAAGGGAAAGTTTTTATTTTATTTTTTATTTTATTATTATTATTTTTTATTTTTTTTATGAGGTTAAGTGCTCACGGAAGAGATGGGTTTTCAGCTGTTTTTTGAATGTTGTCAGGGATTCTGCATTCCGGATGAGGGTGGGGAGAGTGTTCCACCAGCATGGAACTGTGAATGAGAATGTTCTGGAAAGTGATTTTGTGGCTTTCTGTGATCGAACCACCTTTAATTTCAAGTGATGAGAATTGTTTTGTTTTTCTTTTTTGATATAATGCAGAGATTGATTCAACTTTGATTAGACTTGTGTCTTTTTAATTAGAACGATTAGGTTAAATTAATTTCTATGGTTAAATAAAAATCCTGATTTGGCTAAAATGAAATCAAGCAGAAATTCATGTTGTTTTTCATAGTGGGAAACAGCTGCAATGCTGACGACTGTCCACACGGTGGCAGTAGCAGTGGTGTGACCATGTTTAATTAAAGAGC
The DNA here is from genome assembly GCF_951802725.1 of Rutilus rutilus. NCBI lineage: Eukaryota > Metazoa > Chordata > Actinopteri > Cypriniformes > Leuciscidae > Rutilus > Rutilus rutilus. The sequence continues at coordinate 3,340,162 of NC_140219.1, read as the reverse complement.
CCATATTATGGCCTTTTACAAAGTCTTGATTTTGTGCTCTACTAGAACAGGTTTTCCTGCTTGAATGTTGATCATTTTCTTCATATTCTCCATTGTTGCGGCTCCTCTCTTCCCAGTCTGTCAGTAACGCTCTGTTTACTTCCTGTCTCTATGAAGCCCCTCCTTTTGAAAAGCACACTGTGCTCTGATTGGTCAGCTGGAGCAGTGCGTTGTGATTGGTCGAGCGCTTCGAGTGTGTTTGGGAAATGTCCCGCCCCTTCCCATAACCGCCAGTTTAACACACTACTAACTAACTCAACCAGGCCCCGCCCCTTTATTCTACGCATTAATTATTTAAATGAGGAATATTGTGACGTGTTCGTTCCCGGAAGAAACTCAAGACTACAATGGAGGCGTTTCAGGAGTTCAGAAACACTGACACTGATATAGAGAAGAACTGTAACTTTGCAGAGCTTTATCATGCTCAAACAGCAACGACGACATACGAAGAAATCATAATAGCTCCGCTTTCAATCACTAAAATCATTTCTTTCTCATCAGACATGAGAAGCCCACAGACCCTGAGGATCCTCTGGCTGATCAGAACATTAAAGATCGTTATTACGGCATCAACGACCCGGTGGCGGATAAACTCCTGAAGAGAGCGTCCACCATGCCTCGACCGGAGCTTCCCGAGGACAAGTCCATCACGACGCTTTACATCGGAGGACTGGGAGAAAACCTCACGGACTCTGAGCTCAGGTGGGAGGAGCTTCAGCCGGAGTATGATTGACACCTGAAAGTGTGTTTTCAGTGTGTTGGAGTGAAGTTATTAAAAAAACATTTTGTGTAACACTAATGTGCAGTTGCATATTGTCATAGTTTTTGTGCGCACTGCATTGTGGGATAGTTGTGCATGCCTTGTGCTCTCTCTGGTTGAATCATGCACATGTTGTATGTTGTGAATGTAAAATGCATTTATCAATTTAGCAGATGCTTTTAATCAGATTCAAGTTACATATTTTATCAGTCCATGCATTCCCTGGGAATCGAACCCATAACCTTGATGTTGCTAGTGCATCATTATTTTTTTATGCATGAAATTACATACGACATTTGCCAAAATGCACAGGATACAACCAGAGCGAACCGCATGGAAAACTGTATCCCACAATGCAATGCGCACAACTTGACTTTACATTTCCATTATGACAAACACATGCATTAAAAATAACAATTCATTGCAGTTTCTTCTTGATTCATTTAATGGAAACAAACATTTCTACACAAATTGGATAAAAAAATGCACACACAAAAAAAAAAAAACATTGGCGAGATATTGGATTATTATATATTGGATTGCAGAGATACGACTTTTTGAGAATTGTGGTTATTTTTAGTCACATACCCTTTTTTTCCTGGTGATGTCTTGATTTTGATGTTTTTGACCATCAATGCACTGCAACATGCAACGCTGTCAACATGAACTCACACCCCAGAAATCTGAACACACTTCTTTAACACCGCAAGAAAATGCACTCCCCGGTCAGAGTGAAATAGATGAGATTAAAGAGTTTACATGCATGTTTTATTGCGTGTTTAATCGCAATATTGTGTTTAATCTCATAATGAGGGTCATGTAAACGTATTCAATGTTTGCATAGTTTTGTTTTTAAGAAGTAGTTGGCAGTGTGCAGTAATCAGTGCACTAGTTTTCTATCCCAACCTTTTCTGTTCATGATTTGTGTTTCACTTTAAACACTGTGTTTTTTCTCGGTCTCGTCTCTCAGGAATCATTTCTACCAGTTCGGTGAGATCCGCACGATCACGCTGGTTGAGAGACAGCAGTGTGCGTTCGTTCAGTTCGCCACTCGTCAGGGTGCAGAGCTCGCGGTGGAGAAGTCCTTCAACAAGCTCATCATTAACGGGCTCCGGCTGGTGGTGAAGTGGGGTCGCGCTCAGGCTGCCAGAGGGCCAGAGGTCACCGACGGGTTCAGCGAGATGGGCACCAGACTACAGCCAGTCCCGGGTCTCCCCACGGGTATGTTGTGTGTGTGTGTGTGTGTGTTACTGCCATATAGGTTGTAATGTTAATGAATCAAAGGGCTTAATTTCTTTATGCAATAAGGAATAAAATAATAAAAATAATTTATTTACAATTATAACTTCTTGTGTATTTGTGCATTTATTTTAATAAAACCATGAAAAATATCTGGGTCATAATTTGCAATAATTTTATTTTATTGTTTTATTTATTCTATATTCTATTTTATTTTAGAATGCATTTTGACCCAGACATTTTTTTTTATTCATATGAATCATACATGTGTGTGTATATATAATTATAGCTTCTTGTGCATATGTGTATTTTATTTTACTTTAATGAAAACAAATTTCTGGGTCATATTGCACCCCAAAAATATACTTAAATAAAGTAAAAATTAAAATTAAATAAAACATTTTATTACATTTTTTTGGAATGCAATATGACCCAAAATTTCCCCCCCACATATATAAAGGAAAACTATTTTTTTTTTATTAATATTTTTATTAAATCTTTGGGAATGCAATATGACCCAAAAATCTTTTTATATAAAAATAAAATAAAAATAAATGAAATATGACCCAAACTTTTTTTCTTTTTTTTTTTCATATATAAAGAAAATAAAAATAAATGAAATAAATATTTGTATTTTATTTTTGGGAATGCAATATGGCCCAAACATGTTTTTCATATATAAAGAAAATAAAAATAAATGCAATAAATATTTTTATTTTGTTTTTGGGAATGCAGTATGGCCCAAACCTTTTTTTAAATGAATCACCCACTTATGATAATGAACAATATTCCCGATTTATTGTATATATTATTATAATTACATTCACTTTTTGAACATTAGAGTCTTTTGTCATATTGCTGTTGCTCTGGACCGTGACTAACACCAGCCCTTAACCATGGTAAAATGACTGTAATGCACGGTCTCTCACAGCTTATTGCGTGATTTGATTGATCTGTGTGATTATATCATGTGTATATCGCAGCTCTACCGCCACCGCCTGCTCTGGAGGAGGAAGCGTCTGCCAACTATTTTAACCTGGACCCGAGCATCTCTCCTGCGCTCATGAACATCAGTCTGCCACCAAACACACCAGCGCCCGGTACACACTTCATCTGCACTCACACACATCTCTATAGTCCTAAAGTAGGCTTCATTTTCTTTTTGCAAAATGTGCTTTTTATATAATACAACCAGTGCTGTTATTGTTGACGGAAATTAAAATGATTGAATCTGCCCCAAAATGACTCTTGCATGGTTTTATAAGTGTCTGGTTGTGGTTTCAGGTTTTGTGCCTCCACCTTTTCCTCCTCCACCTCCTCCAGGCCACATCCATTACCCTTCCCAGGATCCTCAGCGCATGGGTGCGCATGCCGCCGTTCGCCACAGTGACTGATATGAGGCCTGTTATTGAACTGTGAAGGTGATGTCATCAGGGGGTGGAGTCTAACCTGTGACATCACACTGAGTGTTTGACTGGAACACTATGGGAAGTGCCAGTACTGGTATGGTAGTGTGTGACATCATCGTGCTGAATCTGTGAGCTTTTTGTTTAGAAGATACGACTCACAGTGAGTTTACATTGAAAACGAAGCACTGTTTACGAATATGCATTTGCATTTTGACATTTTCATGAAAATTGAACCCATTTCCCCCCCAAGTTGTAATTACTGTTGTGCAAAAAATCTTTTTTTTCCACATTAGAGTTATCAGTTGTTGCATTACAGTAGGTAACTGAGAATTTGGGTTAATAATTAATGCTTAATTAGTGCTTTTCATGCAAAAAAAAAAAAAAAATCTTTATGGTCCTAAAGTAGGCTTCATTTTCTTTTTGCAAAATGTGTTTATTTTATTTTATTTGATGTTGATTGTGAGATTCACAAACCCACACACACATTTCAGTCTTGCATCTAGAGATTTAACAAGCATAAAAATTGTGTCAAGGATGCAACTATATTCAAAAACATTTTTAACATGAGATATTTGTGCAGCCACTGTCTTGCATCAAAGAAAAAAAAATATATATTTTTTGTTTTTCTGATAATTATCAGTTTCTTATTTTGCAATGCATTTTTTTTTTTAATGAACTGTCAGTTCAGTGCTTTTCTTTTATTGTAACATGAAAAAAAACAACAAGGACTTTATTGAAAGAACCTACGGTTACCATTTTCTTTTGTGAACATTAAACTAGCTGACATTAAATGTACCGTCTGCTCTGTTTTTAGGAAACACAGCGGCTCAAAAAGTATTCAGACACTGTTGCATTAGATAAAAAATATCAAAGCATGTCATTTATCTTCAGAATGATGCACAAACACATTTTACAAGCAAAAAAATTTGACAAAAAGAGTTTGGTGTTTGATTTTTAGTCCTCTAATGCAATGTTGCATGTGCCTAAAGTGTCCAAATACATTTTAGGGCCCTTTTAAGTGTGAATGCACGCATGAAACCAGTATTTAGAAGTTCTGAATCATTGACTCATTTCTTATTGTATAGATGTGTTAATGGATTTGTCTTGTTCTAGGAGAGCAACCAAGCCTTCCCTCATCCAGCACTGAGCTAAAACATCTCCTCATCCTGATCATCTTTGTTCATGATGTTTAATTTTGGTTTTCAAATGCTCTCCTCATGCATTTCACCTGCAGGGAACTTAATGGGACGGTCCGAAAGTGCAAAGCGCAGGTCTTTCCGGCGCGCCAGTCTTCTCCTCTAGTGTTCCAGCTGTAGATCAGCGTGGAGCTCACAGGTCATTGGACTCGGGCGAGTATCCGACGCCCCATCCCCGCGGGGCTCTGTTGAAGTTGCGTCGTTTGGACATGGTGGCCAAGGTCATGCCAGGAAGATTTTGAGTCTCCAGAGCTTCAAACCCAATAACAGGAATCACCCTCTGACTGCGCACCGGACCACCAAATGGCACCGCGGCTCTAAAATAAAAACCAGACGATGAAGAGTTGAGCTGAATCTGAAAGGCTACATCTGCATTAATCCGGATATACTTGAAAACAGTGTTTTCGTTTCAAAACGCTCTCTGTCCCGCCACACTAAATCATCTTACTGCGCATGCATAAAACAATAATAGTAATAGAAGTTCTCTGCTATTCTTCTGGCACAGTTATTTTATTAGCAAAATGGCACTGGTTCGTCCTGGTCGCTCTTAATTGCCATTCATCGGATGGTCTTAAACGCAGTTGTCGTCATGTTTTGCTGCAGGACAGCAATTGTTAGTACATTTTCTGTCATCTTTGCAGGAATGTCATGTGAAGATCTATCTTTAGCAACACTGAAAGTGAATAGCACATAGATTCATTGGGGTTCTATAAATCTAGGGTTTTCTATATCGGGTTTTCTACCCGTCCTTCGGATGAGACGTTAAACCGAGGTCCTGACTCTCTGTGGTCATTAAAAATCCCAGGATGTCCTTCGAAAAAGAGTAGGGGTGTAACCCCAAATTTGCCCCTTGGCCTCTGTCCATCATGGCCTCCTAATCATCCCCATATACTGATTGGCTTCATCACTGTCTCCTCTCCACCAGTAAGCTGGTGTGTGGTGGGCGTTCTGGCGCAATATGGCTGCCCAAGTGGATGCTGCACATTGGTGGTGGTTGAGGAGATTCCCCCATCTTTGTAAAGCGCTTTGAGGTCTCAGAAAAAGCGCTATATAAAATGTAACGAATTATTATAGGGTTCTTGACTCAATTTTAAAAAACACTTAAAGCTGCCAACTCTCTCGCATTCACCGTGAGACTCACGCAACTGACACTTTTCACACGCTCTCATGACACACATCCATTTTCTCACGCACAGAAAAATCGCGAAGCAAAGAGGACACGGAGACCGACAGACTAGACAGAGCAGGTTAGTATTAGTATATGATATAAAAAAATCTCAGCTCTCAGATTCTGTCAATTTTATTACGAAATTCAAACAATAAATAGCGTTTTGGCGCTTGTAAATGTGACGTGACAGATCGCTAGCAGCACGTGAACAATCATCTCTACTAGCTAATAGCAGAGCCCGTCTACGGAGAGCCTGTCCACTCCCTATTAAGCCCTATTGTACCGAATTTTGGTTGTAGTACCACCAGAGTTCCACTGGGGGCGCTCGCCATGAGTGCAAAATGAATGGGAGTCAATGGGGCTAGACGGCTAAATTTGTCTCTTTCACCCGATTGCCGTTGAGAAATCTCAGATTTGATTGTAGATTTTGCAAGTTCAACATGGGTTTTAGGTCGAAAGTTGAATGAACGAGTACTTATGTCGTTTTGATTTCTTACAGGTTGAGTTGTTGTTGCCCATAACACGCTAGCATTCTGCTAATGACGTCAGCATTCTGACGTCATTGACATTTTGAAAGACTTTTTTAAAGCAAATAAGTGACTCTAAAAAAATCTAACACCCAGCAATGTGTAATTTCTTTGCATCTCCTTTCGAATACAACATTCAAATTACTAGACAAAAAATTATATCCTGAGAAAAGTGGATTTTGATGGGTATACCGCCATTGACCTCCATTCATTCTGCACTCGTCCTGTGAGCGCCCTCATATGGAATCAGAGTGGAACTGCAACCACTTCAGAAGCCGGAAGTGTAGTGAGAGTGAAACTTCTCGCCATATTAGACATTCTCTGCTAATAGTAAATAAACACGAATGAACACTGTTGAAAGATACAGTACAACTTACGGAAATGTATATTCCTCATACATAATATCGATCGATCAATCAAACAAACGGGTCAATAAAAACAGCTGGAGAACAATTAGGTCACATTTACCTCAGGAAAGCCATTTAATGACCATAATAGGCTATAGCACATTAGTTGGCTAGAAAAAAAGGGCTATATAGTATTTTGCTAAATATGTGTACTATATTACATATTTATTATATTTTTACTTGTATCATTAAATAAAGTTGTTATTATAATAAAAAAACGCATTATATTTAAGTTGAGTTATTTTTAACCTTAAATAATGCTGCCAGCTGATAGGGCTCTCTGAATGTTTACAGCATTAGGTGAGTTGTTTTTTTTCTTGAGAAAAATGTACGCCTATCTTGTGTAGGCTACCTAATATTTATCCATATGAGTCAATATTAAATCAAATCACAATAATTTAATTGAAATAATAAAAAAGCGTAGCTTACCAGAAATTGTACCATGTAAACATTGTAACATGTTGTCACTAAACCTAATAAAATTCAGTTTAGTTACTAAAATGTTAGTGACAATCACAATACACTTATTGTGATGCACATTATTTTTTTATTTTACATTCCCCCAATCCCCCTCGATCAAAAGTAGTCGATCTCCGAATGCAACGTAACATGAGGAGATCCTAAAGCTAAGATCCTAAAGATTGTTTCCATATAAATTCACGGATAATTTGTTGTTTTCTCGTTAGTGAAAATCAATATTGACCTTGTATTTGAAAAAGGATCCTCATATTAGAAACAATGCTAAAATTCAGAGTCGGTTCATTCGCATTCGGAGATCGACTATTTTTGACTGTCAAAATGCCGGCGGACGGAAACACAGTGAGTTGTTTAAAATCTTTCTCTTTAGTAAACTCTGTGTACACAAACAATGTTCTCAATGCTGGAGTTCATGTGTAGAGCCTCTGGTGATACTTCCAGCACAGTTTCATGTTGTGTCGAGCCTTCTTAGTGTTTTAAAAATAGCGATTTTGATGCTATCATAGTCGTGCCCCATTCACTCCCATTCACAAGGCAATTTGACCGAAAACGAAAATACAGTCAATCTTAAAAGTGGCGTTTCCATCCTAATTATGCTTTTAAACGAAAGTTTGCCTCGGGTAGATTAACAAAAAGACCCTAGGTTGCATTTTGGCGAGAGTTACGCTTTAATGCCAAAAAGGTTCAATACAGGGCCTGAAATTAACACTCCCCAAGCTCCAAATGAGAGTAAAAATCGGTGTTGGCGAGTATGAAATGGTCCCAATCACCAGTTGGCCGATAACATTTTTATGAATTCTAACAATGCAGTGTTGTGAGAACATGAATGTGAAACAAAAAGGGAACTCTAGTCATTTCTCGCGCTTTAGTGTGAGAAGTTTAGTGTGAATCAGAAGCGCGAACACAGAAAGACGAGTCTCAGACATACTGAAATGAGCTCTCTTTCACGTCATCTTGAAATTAAACAGACATATTCACACAAAATGATGTAAAAAAAAAAAAGACATCTCATCTTGGCGAGAATCCTAGTAAACAGTCGGTTATGGCTCGAGTGAATGTAAACAGTGGAGAAAGACAACATGTGTGTACAGTATCAGTGTATTAGATCCGTGCATTCGCTCTTAAAGTGACGGTAGCCTAATATTCCTGCTGTCTGTTTCTAATGTTAATCAAGGAAAGAAAATTACTCACTGCTCTTGACTGCATAACTTTTGAAACTTTAATAAGGATTAATTGATGTCTCATTTATACAGTAAAGACTATTCATTGTTATTTTACACTTGATTACTTTATTCAATGTCTGTACCTGAAAACTACTGTTAATTTTCTTTAATGATGTTTTAAACGTATATTAGTTAGGCTAGTAGTTTTAACTGTGTTATCAAAATTGGAATGGAGAATTCTCAGTATCTAAAATTTCGGTGTCATAAAAAAACTTTTTTTTTTTGTTGCAAAAACAGTTTAATGTCCGATAAAATCACACAGCCATTGGCTGGTGAGGCAAAAAGCTAGTTTTAGGCCCTGGTTCTATATAAGTTGAAATGTTTTGAGTGCATAATACTTTCAGGTTTAACAAGTTATTTCAATTTTTGTCTAGTTATAAAGTATGTTAACGAGCTGCTTATTCATACAATTTAATTAAAGTGATTACTTGAAAATAAATCCATAAAATGATCCCATGATGGAACCCCTAAAAGGTTCTAAATATGATGCGTCTGACAGAATCTGTTAAGATTCTACATGGAACCTTTTCTTCTAAGCGCACATCGATATAATCACATCAGTACAATATGCGTCACATGACTAAACGTGTCAACGTTTTAAAATACCTCTGTTTTCACAATCCACACTACAACTTGAAAACTTCTCAAATTTATCCACTTGAGTCTTCAGAAACCTGTTTTCGCAGGACAAAAATGCCGTCTCAGTGTGGAAGGAAGGCCAAAACATAGAGAAAAAAAGCTTTTCAAATATATCCAGATTAGTTTAGACATCCATAATATCCTTTTCTTTTTTTTTCTTTTTTTTCATGTCATCACGTTGTTTAGAGCATAAGAAACAAATAGTAAAAAAAAAAAAAAAAACATTTGTGAAAATTTTTTTTCTTGATAAGTTATGCTATGTCCTGTAGTGGACACCAGGACTCAGTTGTTTAAAAAATAAAATGACATGAAATTATATGTACTATACAATGGGATTTTTTTTTTTTTTTACATCACCAATAAATTTTGGGGTTTCAGGATTTTTTTTTTTTAACCAAAATTTGTATAAAGATGATTCTCAACTATGAAAGATATAACGGAAACCATTTTACTTTATGCAATATGTGGGTAAAATGGCCATAAATTAATATTCTCATTCAATGCAATGTATCTGTATCTAATGTGCACAATAATGTCTTTTTGGAGCAACATTTAATGAAAAAAGAAGTGTAATAATTGGAGTAATAATTAGCAACATTTTAATAATGATATCTAATATTTCACAGGAATATTGATGTATAATTTATTTCCATATTCACTTGTTGTGTCTCCCAGAATGCCTGATAAACATGATGTAAGTCCTGATGTCCTCTACAGTGGTTCTGGAACAGAAAGTCATTTTTTGATTTGAAACCCCGTAACGTTTTCCTGAGATGTTGGTTTATGAAATACAATTTGAAAAGCAGTCAGATTTAAATTATATTTACAATATATTATCATATGTAGAGTGCTACATTTGATCACTAAATTAATCCCAGACATTTTTAAAGACCAAGGAGAAGTTGTTTTCATGGTGAAACCTCCAAACATTTGGTGTCTCTGAAAAGCCCTGTCAGAGAAATTCCCTCAAATATAATGTCCACTACAGTGGACAAAAGTCTATTCCCGGGTCCCAGGAGGATAGGACATATTTCATATGAGATTAAATGGTTTTATCCATCAGGTCTTTGTATAACTTAATGCACCCAGATCTGCCACCTCAAGATATCCCTGCCTCTGGACTGGACTCAACCCGGTGACGCAATTCTAGTTTGTATCTGAGATTCTCCCGTGTTCCTTAAATAGTTCCTCAGTCATTCGCTCCACTGTGGATCTCGTTTCAAATGGGAAGACGCAGTGGAAACACTGAAGCTCTCTTAAGTGCACTCCATAATTTGATAGGGTGGATTAGTCTTGTTGGCTCTGTTTAAGTAATCATCACGCATGAAGCTAATGTGCCAGAACCTCTCAGTGACCCTCAAGGCCGCTTCGCGTATCATGTTTTGCCTCCGTTTTATGATCCTGTGGAGAATGGACTTAATCCCTCCCAAATAAAGAAGTTGTTATAGGGGAATCCCAATCTTACTCGGATGTCCCAACCCTACATGGGCCGCAGTATTGCGTGTCACGTTTTTTTGTGATTGAGGCAACTCTTTCTTTTTTGTTTCAGCCATCCAATAGGTTTTCAATCAGATTTGCACTCTCACAACTCCCAGTTCTCTCTCTCTCTCATCTCTCAGACAGCGAGTGACACTCTAACCCGCCTCTCCTCACTCACTCGCTTCATGGATCTCCGGATGAATATTGTTGCTGTTACTGGGCTTGAATTTTGCCGTCGTATTGCACATAATTTGACTAATTCCCGCAGATTTTGTGCTCAAACACCCAAAGTGCAGCATATCTCAGTACTAAATTGAGTCCTTTTCATTGTTTATTACGGTTAAACAGTCAAACACACACAAAACAAAGTCAGAATGCCGTTCATGTAACACACTCAGTTATGTTTTAAGTGAACAGTTGAGAAAGAAAACGCATGTGTAACAGTATAATGGATCGATCGGGTCTTAAAGTGACAACAGCCTTATAAACATGCTGCCAAATTATGAGATAATTAAAAAAATATCTATATGGCAGTTTTTCCAATATGTGGAATAAGGGCTGCTTCCGATTAAAAGTTTTTTTCCTAGTAGGCTAGTTGTTCATTTAAGTCATTCGTGGACAAATCGCCCCTTTATATTAGTTTAATTACTTAGCCTACAGGATAATGAGCTTACGTAATATAGCCGCACTCAAGCGCACAACCGCATGCATAAAGCTTGCCAGAAAGAACCGGTAAAAGTAATGATTATGACTGCGTCTAAATGTGTCTAAATACGCTGTGAATGTGAATGTGCATTATACGCCGAGTTTCGGTTCATTTATGAGACGAACTCCAGTTCACTCGCCGGCACCTCCATGTCGTGATTCTGCTATATTTACTTCTTTATTAAATCCAGGCAATTGGTTCATGAAACATTGATTAAAATTAAGATATAATTAATACAAAACGAAATTCACTTTAAAGAAAGGCAGCTGGTCTGTTTGAGGTCTCTGTAAAAGTTTTAAAGCAGTCTTTTAGTGGCGCTTTCAGAGCGCTCACGTCCGTAACCGAGAACTGACACGTTGTTTTTTCCCTCATAAATGCGAACACATAAAATAAAATGAATATTATAATGTTTTTTTGTTGGGTCAGACAATGATTACCAAATTTCTCTCTCATATTGCTCCTCACAACCACTGAAAACGGTCAAAAAAATCAAACCAAAAGTCAAATTAATAGTGACGGAAGTTAAAAGTGGTGGGTACAAAATGACTTATGACGAAATCTGGTGGGTACGCGTCCCCCCGTCCCCCCCGAAATCCACGCCTATGAATCTCAGGTACTGTTTATGTGCTTTATTTAATGTGAAAAGCGTGCAATGTGACTTTGAATATCATTTAGTGCTCCAGCTTTGTGGCTGTAAAAGCAACAATGGATAATTCACCTCAGATCTTGAAATTTAAACAAATGGAAACAAGAACGTTAAAACTGTTAACAAACAAGTGTATTATTTGACAAAGATTGGTTTAGTAACTCAGTAGCCTATGTAATTTTTAAATGGTGTAATATTTGTGAATTTGATTATGTAGCTACTTATCCATTTTCTTGCAAGTGCCGTCAAGATTACTCTCTACTAGTGCTGTGCCCTCGCCGCGAGCCTCCGCCCACACGCTGTTCTGATTGGCTGTGGTTTTTGATTGACGTTGTGGCGTCTCACAGTCTAGTGTGGACAGACACACTGCATGTCGCTGGAATCTTATCGTGTCGCGTGTAGTTAGGACACGGTGTAACAGTTGCTTCACGACCAATTTCAAAGTTCCGTGCGACTGACACTAGGGGGCGAAATGTGACAATCTATGCGAATTTCGTGTGCAGTGGAAAGGCGGCTTAAATGCTAAGTGGCTAGTAACTTTGGAAAACCAGCAAAAAAGTTCATGTCAAGCCCTGCCCTAATTATGATTTAGCAAAGCATTTTTTTTCTTATGCAGAGAAAATGGTTAGGACTAGTTTAGGACTACGGCTGTGTCCGAAATCGCATACTTCCCTACTATATAATAGGCGAAAAACAGTATGTGACAAAATAAGTATGTCTGAATTCACAGAAGTGTGCATATGATGGATTTATGAATGGCAGTGAAGCGCCACAACTGATCACATGACAATGATAACGTGGAGAATGAATGTAGTACGTCCAGATTACATTCATAACATAGAGGACGTCGTGAAGTAATTACTTATTCAAAACAAGTACCTATGCGATTTAGGACACTTGTTTTGTACTGTCTTACCTGTTAAAGCACCTGTAGTTCGCTGGCGGGAGTTTCTGTGGTGGTTGAGCAAGTATCTGAGTGTTGAGCGAGGAGAGAAGCTCTTCGCTTTCTCCCAGGGCTTCTTGCCACGGTGAACAATAAGACTTCGGGATCACCGTGGCGTTGAATTTCTCCCGAGGGATCTCTCTTAGCGGTCCGGAGTAGCCTAAAAGGATAGGATTGTGCTTTGGTGATTCACAGGGCCAATAATAGAGGGAGCTTTACTGTCCCGAAGCACATTCTAGCATGCTACAGTGTTTAGCTCATAGGGTTCGCGCAGGACTAGCACGCAAACGCATTAGCGGATATTATTCGGACTGGTCTCTGCAGGGGAAACTGCAGATAAGGAGACGGAAACAGGAGATGGATGTTTATTAAGGGATCCACAGACGGAGAAGAACATTAGACAGAGTTAATTATGAGCGGCAGAGACGAGCTAATGATATCAGCTCAACAGATACGCGAAGACTGATGTCAAAGACGTCAGAAATATATACACGCATATTCCTCTTGCGCACTGCAAAAATCATTTTCTTAACGACTAACTTAGCTCTGTTTGATTTCCAGTTTAAAGTCACTAAAGCAAGATAAATGTACTTGAGAAGCACCACTACATAATATATTAGTTCCAATTATGCTTTTTAAAAATTATTTCAATTTCTAAATGTTTTTTTTATTATTTGGATGTTTGTTAATATGTACATATTGTTAATATATTATATATATTTTAATAGATTGTGTGGTATTTTAGTATTTATATTATTCTAGTATTTATAATAATATAGTAATTAAGATTTTGAATTAGCTTTTTTTCTGTTTTTTGTTTGTTTTAGTAATATTGTTACGTGCTTTGTCATTTTTAAAGAAAAGAAAATTCTATATAGCTTAATTTCAAATTCAACTTTAATCTTATTTCTTTCTAACCTTTCTATTTCTAATTATTATTCAAAATTTTATTTTAATCACATACAATTATTTAGTTCTCAAGTACATTTATCTTGTTTTGAGGATTTTTTAAATATTTTACAGTAGAGCCTAAAATATTATTAAAACGTTTGTCTAAGTTTTCATGTGCACTGACTTTGAATCAGGTTTATTAACATCTTATTAATCATAGTAAGACCATTTAACATCTATATGAATGTATGATTCACATTATCTTGCTGCCAAGGTATTTGGGTGGTTGCTAAGGTGTTGCTAAGCAGCTGATAAGTGTTTAGTGTGTTTTTTGTTTCATTGCTGGGATATCCTGAATGAATAGTTAAATGAAGTATCACAGGATATTTTTGGATTCAGGTTTGCTCAAGTCACTAACCATGAGCTTGAACAACAGTCGTGTTTAGTGTGTGTTATGTGATATAATATGATGTATCCAAACTCATTAAATGTGTTTGATATGTCACAGTCAGTAGTAATATCGGTCAGAAAAGCAGTGGTATCGAGTACCTGGCGCGAGGACGTTTGGGGCTCCTTTCTTGGCCACCGTGTTCTTCAGGCTCGTGACGAGACTGTGTTTTCCAGCCACTGGATACAGCAGGTTTTCTTTCCCTCCCTGCATGTCTGTCATCACGTGGTTCTGGTTGTGGATTTGATTCTGATCCATGTCGTTCTGTTGGAAGAGTTTCAGGATGGAGAAGTTCGTTCAATGTCTTGTAAAGCATGAATGTGGGACCTTTAACCTTATGGACTGGGAAAACGTGTTCATTAAAGCGTAACTCTCTCCAAAATTGAACCTAGGGTCTTTTAGTTAATCTACCCGAGGCAAACTTTCGTTTAAAAGCATAATTAGGATGGAAACGCCACTTTTAAGATTGACTGTATTTTCATTTTAGGTCAAATTGCCTTGTGAATGGGAGTGCTTGGGGCACGACTATGATAGCATCAAAATCGCTATTTTTAAAACACTAAGAAGACTCGACACAACATGAAACTGTGCTGGAAGTATCACCAGAGGCTCTACACATGAACTCCAGCACTGAGAACATTGTTTGTGTACACAGAGTTTACTAAAAAGAAAGATTTTGAACAACTCACTGTAGCTGTTCTTCTTCTCGGCCGTTGGCATTTTGTCAGTCAGAAATAGTCGATCTGTATCACTGAATCATTTCATTATTATATGAGGATCCTTTTTCAAATACAAGGTCACTATTGATTTTCACTAACGACAAAACAACAAATTATCCGTGAATTTATATGGAAACAAGCTTTAGGAGCTTTCCATCTTTACTCTCCTCATGTTACGTTGCATTCGGAGATCGACTACTTTTGACTGACAAAATTCCAGCCACCGGAAACACTAACTGATAAAGTGAGTCGTACAAAACCTTTCTTTTTAGTAAACTCTGTGTACACAAACAATGTTCTCAATGCTGGAGTTCAAGTGTAGAGCCTCTGGTGATACTTCCAGCACAGTTTCATGTTGTGTCGAGCCTTCTTAGTGTTTTAAAAATAGCGATTTTGATGCTATCATAGTCGTGCCCCAAGCACTCCCATTCAAAAGGCAATTTGACCGAAAACGAAAATACGGTCAATCTTAAAAGTGGCGTTTCAATCCAAATTATGCTTTTAAACGAAAGTTTGCCTCGGGTAGATTAACAAAAAGACCTTAGGTTAAATTTTGGTGAGAGTTACGCTTTAACTAAGGCTATTTTATCGTGAAACGTCTCAACACGAATGATGCCGAGCAGGAGAATGTGAGACGGGTAAAGCCAGATTTATTAACTCATCAAATGAATTCCAGGCGACATTCTGGGGATTCAAAGTAGCCATGAAATCTAAATGTACGTTTTTGGGCTTTTAGTGTGAATATGCTAGCCTTACGGTTATCTATAAGCTAGTGAGCTCCAAAACAAAAGTCACATTTAGAAGATATAAGCGTTCAAAACTTGGTCTCTCACTTCTGCCAATATGGATCAATGATTTTGATGACATCACTCTGCACTTCAGCTTCTCATCCGATTTTCTGTCCAATCAAATGTTCTCTAGAATCTGAAGCTCCGCCCCCTACATTATAAATAGACGCTGAAGCTGTGGCTGAAACTGGTCAATATTAAGGTATATAATTTTCATCAAATATGTTTCATTTTACTTAAGCTTTATTTAAATTACCGTAAACGATCTTTAACAGTTTTAGTTAATGATATCAACACTGTTTTCAAGCAACAATTATCTTGTTTTTTGATATTCTAATGAAAATGTTGCCTTGGCAAATACATATATAAGCATATTTTATTTCAGGAAAAATGTACCTGTGTTATAATGCAATTTTTTTAAATGTTTTTTTTTAGTCCAAGTTAATGATGATAACCCCGGTATAATAAACTGTGGTGCATAACTCTTAATCCTAAAGCATAAAGCAGGTGTGCTGTTACTTCATTAGGGCCCTGTGTGTTTACACCTGGTATTAGATGCGTTTTGGTCGATCTGATCACAAGTAGACGAGGCAGACACATTCCCGCTTTTTCAGATCTTTCGATCTAATTGACAAAAAATAAGCTCACACAATTTACTTGACCAGAGATGTTTCTGCTCTGACAGCCTCAACACCAGCCGAACGCTGCGAGTGTGAGTGTGTGTGTGTGTGTTAGAAATCAGGAATGATGAGAGAACATCGTGCTTGATGCGTTTTTCATCTTCAAACCAAACTTGGGTCTCAGTCGATAAAGTTTAAAGCCTGTCTGGCTAGAGCTCTTCCCATAATATTTAAAGGGATACTTCAGGATTTAGCATTAAAGGGATAGTTCGCCCAAAAATGATATTTAAGCCATGATTTACTCACCCTCAAGCCGTTCGAGATGCATATGTCAATCTTTTTTCAGACGAACACATTTTCAGTTATTTTAGAAAATGTCTTATATCTTTCAGTGGTTAGAATGTGAAGCAATGGGGTCCAGCTCGTTGAAGTCCGAAAATGAGCATGCATCCTTCATAAAAGTAATCCATCCGGCTCCAGGGGGATAAACGAAGGCCTTCTGAGGGTAATCCGTGCGGTTTTGTCGTAAAAATATACATATTTAAAACTTTATAAACGAAAATAACTGGCTTCCGGTGGCGGTCGGCGCGCGTTCACGGAGATGGATGCTGGCATATGACGTAGGACGTAGCGTAGGAAGCGTCGTGACGTAGAACGAACGTAGATTTTTGTTTTGCTCTCCTCTCTGTCTGCGCTGTCACGTTCGTTCTACGTCACGACGCTTCCATCTCCATAAACGCGCGCCGACCGCCACCCGAAGCCAGTTATTTTCGTTTATAAAGTTTTAAATATGTATATTTTTACGACAAAACCGCACGGATTACCCTCAGAAGGCCTTCGTTTATCCCCCTGGAGCCGGATGGATTACTTTTGTGAAGGATGCATGCTCATTTTCGGACTTCAACGAGCTGGACCCCATTGCTTCACATTCTAACCACTGAAAGATCTAAGACATTTTCTAAAATAACTGAAAATGTGTTCGTCTGAAAAAAGATTGACATATGCATCTCGAACAGCTTGAGGGTGAGTAAATCATGGCTTAAATATCATTTTTGGGCGAACTATCCCTTTAAGCTTTGTATCAGTAGAACACCTGTAGTGTTTTCGAATTACCGTGCTTTCCTCCCTCATGTCCCCCTGAGACGAGAGATTTATGGATTTTTTGTCTGGGAAAAATCCTCAGATGAAGCAAAAATCGTCATTTTGAGTCATCGGAGGATTTTTTGGCCAGAGGCGAGAGACTACAGCCAGTAGGAGGAGCTGTCCCGCATGTGTTCAGCCCGCCCATAGAGGGGATCTCACTCACTCACTCTCACTCACTCACTCAGCTAAGGTAGCAGGCTCTTGTTCTGTGGAGAAAGCTGAGTAGTAGGGGTTACCATCCTCTTTTTCCCGGACATGTCCGGCCGTCGAGATCGTCCAAAATGTCCGGGATTCGGCTTTTGCTTTCTGCGGTCGCCATTCATTGTTTACATGCACACCTTTTGTTTCAATCTAACTGAATTCATTCCGATTGGTGAATCTGAATGTAAAGTTTACATGAACGCTAAACAAGTGATCAGTTGATGTGCGTTTTAACATTGCTAAGAAAATTCCCGCTCCTCCGTGAGAGATACGAGAGCGGTGCGTCTCAGTAATCACGCCACCGGCCTCGCGCCGTTCTCCCGCGCCCCTCAGCCTCGTCCTGCTCGCCACAGTAAACATGATGAATGGCGACTGTAGAACACAAAAGCCGAATCCCGGACATTTTGGGTGATCTCGAAATCCCGGGCAAACACGTCACGGAGACTCACTAGTAGCCTAGCCTTGTTGTTTAACTGCTCTCTAACCGGTGGGCGTGGCCTCGTAGGGCATCGAAGCAAGTGCATTCTGGGAGTTGTTGTCTTTCATCCACATGAGCCAAAAATAAATTTTCTGGCTTTTCTCAGTCTAGAAAGCTCCAAATTCAAACATAATTTCACATTTCTACTACATAAATGACCCAATTTAAATACACATTCATCTTTCCAGAGGTGAAGTATCCCTTTAAGCATTAGATCAGTAGACGGAGAGAAGACGGTCTTTTGTGGCTGTTTGAACACATTCGATCACATGAGCGTTTACACTACGAAAGCAATCCGATCAATTGTGTTTTCACTCCCTCTGGATGCCGTCGAAAGTGGACAAGCTCAAAAATGTTTTACACCCTGTTTACACCTTAGTGTCGTCCACTTGTGATCTGATCATCTTAATACCAGCTGTAAACAGGGCCAAAGTGATCAGACTAATGCCTCTTCTGTAGTGTTGTGGTGGCTCCTATAAATTGCATGATTTCTTTAAAGAAGTGTCTCTTACATATATGCCGGTGTGAGCGTCTCCTGAGTTCTCCAGCGTGAATCTCTCCACTCTCCTCTGACGCTCCTGGAACATGATGGATCCTCTGTTGCTGTTCAGGTTCAACTCCTCCATCATCACATCCTTGGGAACGCTGATCTTCTTCCCAAGGTTCAGACCTACACACACACACACACACACATGCACACACACACGATCATAGTGAGTTTCTTCAACTTCTTCTAGTGTTTTATATAGACCACCGTTCAAAAGTTTGGGGTCAGCAAGAGTTTTGAAAGAAATGAAAGATTTCTATTTCAAATAAATGCTGTTATTTTGAACCTTTTCGTCATAAAATCATGACAAAAAAAAAACTTTCCAGAGAGCAGCACAACTGCTTTCATCACTGATAATAATCATAAATGTTTTTTGAGCAGCAAATCATCATATTAGAATGATTTCTGGAGGATCATGTGACACTGAAGACTGGAGTAAATTCAGCTTCGCATCACAGAAATATATTACGTTTTAAAATATATTCTAAAAGAAAACAGCTATTTTGAATTGCAATAATATTTCGAAATTTTACTGCATATTTGATAAAATAAAAGCAGCTTTGAGCAGAAGAGACTTCTTTCAGAAAACTCTTACTGAGCCGAAATTATGATGAAATTATGATATACATACACTGAGACGAAATTATGATATACATATACTGAGACAAAATTATGATGAAATTATGATATACATACACTGAGACGAAATTATGATGAAATTATGATATACATACACTGAGACGAAATTATGATATACATATACTGAGACAAAATTATGATGAAAATATGATATACATATACTGAGACGAAATTATGATGAAATTATGATATACATACACTGAGACGAAATTATGATATACATATACTGAGACAAAATTATGATGAAAATATGATATACATACACTGAGACGAAATTATGATATACATTGAGACGAAATTATGATGAAATTATGATATACATACACTGAGACAAAATTATGATATACATATACTGAGACAAAATTATGATGAAATTATGATATACATATACTGAGACGAAATTATGATGAAATTATGATATACATACACTGAGACGAAATTATGATGAAATTATGATATACATACACTGAGACGAAATTATGATATACATATACTGAGACAAAATTATGATGAAATTATGATATACATACACTGAGACGAAATTATGATGAAATTATGATATACATACACTGAGACGAAATTATGATATACATATACTGAGACAAAATTATGATGAAAATATGATATACATACACTGAGACGAAATTATGATGAAATTATGATATACATTGAGACGAAATTATGATATACATATACTGAGACAAAATTATGATGAAATTATGATATACATATACTGAGACGAAATTATGATATACATATACTGAGACGAAATTATGATGAAATTATGATATACATACACTGAGACGAAATGATGATGAAATTATGATATACATATACTGAGACGAAATTATGATATACATATACTGAGACAAAATTATGATGAAAATATGATATACATATATACATATACTCTTGTTTTCTAATAATGCAGTGATATGCAGATATATGCCGTCCGAATACATTTTTATTGCCGCTCTTTATATATTTTCTTTCCCCTGAGAGGTTCAAGAACATTGTTTAGTGTCTGATGGCAGTCTGACCTCTTGTATTGTAACCGTGTCTGGGTTCTTACGTCGCGGCTGCTGTCGTGTTTGCCGTGTTATGAATGTAACTAACAGTGATGATTATTATTAGACTGACTCGATGGACTCGCCCTAAAGTGGCATTTTCAGTCAGGGCATTCATGTCCCACTGGCGTATTCTTACAAAATTCCCTCTCCAGAGTCGGATTCAGCTGAGCTGGAGATGCCGTGATGCAAACGAACACACTGTTTCCACTGAAGTGTTGGGAACGTTTTCAGGAATGTTGGATGTGGAGATTCTCCTCTGATTAAATCACTCAAGTGACTGAGGAGAATCTCTTTGATCTGTTCCTGCTCCTGTCAATCATCTCTGAGTCTCTACATGACTGAAGTCCATCCAGAATGACCATAAGATATCTCTGATTATTTATTTTTTATTAAGATATATCACTGGTGTTATATAAGTCAAAGTGTAGGAATGTGTGTTTTTGTCTATAGGGCTTCATCCGAGTGTGTGCGTGTGTGTGTGTGTGTGTGTGTGTGTGTGTGTGTGTGTGTGTGTGTGTGTGTGTGTGTGTGTGTGTGTGTGTGTGTGTGTGTGTGTGTGTGTGTGTGTGCGTGTGTCGTACCTCCCTTTGCCTCTCTGCTCAGGATCATGGCCTGCTGCTGTCTCTGTTTGGTGAGACTATGATGTGCGTTCTGCATCTTGGTCTGCACACACATCAACATCACTGTGGATGATTTGCATCCCACTTTTAATAATAATAATAATAATAATAATAATTATTATTATTATTATTATTATTATTTATATAATATATTTAATACAAATATTATTATTTATGTTAATATCAACAATAATATAACAACTGTTATTGTTTTATTATTATATAATATTATATGTTAAATAAATATTAAATATAATAATAACATTAATAATAATAATTGTTTTTGTTTAATTAATACAGTGTTAAGTTCTACTCTAGTTGTGTCCTAATGTTTTGTAATGAATTCCTGTGTTGTAATTGTAACTTTCATTATATTGAAATATATTTATTTTAATATTTAATTTCAATAATATATATATAAAAAATTATATTATATTATATTATATTATATTATATTATATTATATTATATATTATATTATATTATAATAATAAAATAAAATAATCAAATTTAATTATAGTATTGCATAAAATTGTAACATCCAGTATATTTTATTTGACTTATCTGTATTTCAATAAAATATTTTTAAAGTAATTATATTCTAATAATAAAATAATTATTAAAATAATACAATTATAGTATTGCATAAAATATGACTTTATACATTGATACAATTTTATAGGGAAAAGCCTTTATAACAGTTGAATTTTGTGTTTTGAATGTATGTATTTGACATAAACGGATGACATAGTGTTTTTATATAAAGTAAACTATGCCCCTCAAAATCAACTCCATGCAGGGGGTAAATATTGGCCCCTAGTGAAAGTTAATAAAAAAAATGTTTTTCATTGGAGCAATTGTAATGAAAAAAGTTTGGGTTACACTTTTTTTTTAAGGTGTCAGTGTAATTATACATTTAATTACTGAGTAATAATAATTAACTACATGCACTTACTATAGGGTTAAGGTTAGGATTGGTGTTTGGTTAAGGGTTAATTGCATGTAATTATACATAATTTATAGTTATTACTACAGTTACTTCATGTTACGTGTAACAATGACACTGTAAAATAAAGTGTTTATTTTTATTTTTATTCTAACTCTACTAAATGCCATTTATAGTTAATCTGTTCTCATAGAAGAAACAGGAAGAATTTTGTCATGCTAAAAGTTCAGATTTTACTGATTTGAATGCACACAGCTGGTGTGCAGATCACACACACACACACACACACACACACACACACACTCGTCTAAATCCCTCATACTCTGGCTTACCTGAGTGTGTGCTGGAGAAGATGATGTTGTGTGTCTTGGCTGAGCTCTGTGAGTGTGTGTGAGAGGGTGAAGCTGCTTTCTATAGACTCACCGCCTGATGACGTCATCGCTGCTAATTTAGCCAAACGACAGGAGCTAAATGGGGCGAAGCATTTAGTCCCTGACGCGCACCTGCCAACCCCTCATAATAAAAACCTGATGCCGGCTTTGCTTGTGGAGCGGCCCAAGCCTGTCTGCATGTTGTGTGACCGTGTGTATTTGTGTTCGTTGTCATAGGAGATTGTCGCTCGGTCCAAAATGTCCATTTGCAAGAACGGTGACTATAAAAAATAAAGCTGTAAGCAAACACAAAGAAGGCACAATACGTCATGCCATCATGGCTGGGAGCATCAGACCATCTGCAACAATGAGAAATTAAAGACATATTAGGATGATTTCAGGCAAAAAGGGTGAAAAAAACACAAAAACAATCACTAGTAATGTGATTTAATGGTTTATCACACACTTTTGACTAATATTAATATTCCTGACAAGAGTTACGAAATTGGTGTGTCAGAGTATGGTGAAAATGACACGTACAAAGTGTGGTGTCAATCTGCCAAAGCATTGCAGAGATACAGCCTCAGAGGCGTTTTGGTTTTCGTCTATCCAAATCAATTTTGGTGAAAATTGGACCAACAATTGAACAAAACAAAATGGCGGACAGGAAGTTCGGCCGACTATGGCAAAATTGGTATCTATGTTCTCGGCATGATCCAAGGAAACTATAAAGACCAGTTTCATTACAATAGATTAATAAAATCAAAAGTTATTAGCTTTTTTTATATTTTATTATAACTTTTTACCACAAGGTGGCGCTGCTCCTAAACATTTTGAGTTCCTTCAGGGCATGGCGCTGAAGACACATACCAAGTTTCCGAACAATACGGCAATACTTTAGTAAAATATGGCATTTTACGACAAAATTCTAAATGGCAGACACCCAAAATGGCCGATATGGGAAAATTGGGTATCGTTCGACTCGGCATGCTGCACCGAATTGTTGGCCAAACTGTTCAGAAGTTATAAGCAAAGAGAGACATTTTTCATACCTCCTGACCACTAGGTGGCACTGCGCCGAAACTGTGCAGGTAGCCTCAGGTCATGGTTTTTATAACACACACCAAGTTTGGTCTGAATATGCTTAAGCGTTGTGGAGATATAGCCTCACGTTCATTTTGGCGGACACTTCATCGAATTCGTTCGCGTGTTATTCGAGAACGGCTTGATGAATCAACTTGAATTCCATAACTTTTTTTCAGCAAGGACAGAAGATGATCTGGTTCAATCTTCGTGAAAATCGAACAAATTAAAAATGGCGAATCGAATCGTCTTGAGCCAAGGAATCAGACGGAAAAATTATTTTGTTTTTAGGCCTTATGGTTCCAAAGTTATTAGCATAAACATGAGTGCATCTTTGGAGAGTTGGTGGCGCTGGAGGGATTGAGTTAGAGACTCCAAATATGTTATGATGACAGTTCAGACTGTCCTCTATCTTTGTGCCAAATTTCATAACTTTCCCGCAAGCGGTTCAATGGGCTGCCATAGACTTACAGAGCGGAAGAAGAAGAATATGAACACTAGCAATTACATGAGACGCTATAGACCTTATGCTATAGACCGGTTTTGCGGTCGCTCTGTATATCTCTATGGCATCGCTGTTCAGGAGTAATTAGCTTTTAAAGTGGATTACTTTATGTAAAGTTAACGAAAGTTATCATGAGGATTGTATTGTTTAAAGCAGATGTCTTAACAAATGTTAGTCGTCCGGGAAGATTTTAAAACGAGCCGTTCATTCATAAATATGCAAGATCGCTGTGAAAATACAGACCGGAAGACAAAAGACAACGAGCGCCGCGCTGAAAAGGGGCGGGGCTACATAAGGTCTATACTGTAGCGCATTCGGTGCTTGGCCCCTAATAACTGTCTCTAACGATAACTATATTAGCGCCCACACCAGCGGACGATAATGTTCGGTTTATTCGAAGTACGTGCTGATATTTGTCGTCTTTCGCATTAAATGCTTGTGCTCTTTAAAGTATGGATTCTGAGGATCTTGGAGAGTTTGAAGGATCTGAGGACTATCTGAGTTCATGTTGAGATCTGTGACTTTTGATGGCATGCCACACCATTTTGGCAAATCTGAGCGCTGTTTGAGAGCTCAAGATCTTTTCCCATCTGCTCTCCATTTAATCATGTTACTTTCTGGAAACAATTGAGATATTAAAAAGATCTCTTTCCTATGTAGTTGCTTTGATTCCATATTTAAAGCTACACTGTGTAGGATTTTCTCCCATCTAGCGGTGAAACTGTATATGACCACCAACTGAATATTACTTTCTAGCGCCTCCCATTCCGAGGGCGTTTTAACTCCTACGGTGGCCGTATTATTTCAAATCTGCCGGCAGTCGCGAGTAATCTCCCCTTCGCATTCGTCACGGCGCCACTGAGTGTAAAAACGCGAAAGGCGAAGCTTGAATTTCCAGGTATGTCCCTCTTTGGCTAATGTATTTTCAAGATGGAGGTGCAACATGGCTTCCGCCATTCGAGCGACTCGCTCGTATGTTTTCTAAATTGCAGATTATACACTTACGAGAATACTTAATTAGTTGGTTGAAGTGATTACACATTAATGAGGATGTATAATTTTGAAAGAACAAAGTGTTTATTGCTAAAAATCAACTTAAAATATTACACAGTGTAGCTTTAAAGGAACATTCCACCGTTTTTTGAAATAGGGCTTATTATTCACCTTCTTTCCTACATTTAGATAGGTGGGCAAATGCATTTTTGTCTCAGTGCATGCATTGTTTTAGTTTGACAGGGTCGGCCCTAGCTTAGCTTAGCATAATGAATGGAATCCTTTGTTGCCAGCTAGCATGTCATGAGTAAAAGTAATATATAAAATAAAAATAAAAAACCTAATTATTTCTTGTGGCCTGCGTATTCACAACAAGTACAAATAGTGATGCAGATTAACACTAGGCGATTTCCTATGCAGATATTGACTTGGGACTATATTAGGGGGAAGCACAGGCGAAGCACTGCTACTTGGGTGCAGAGATATCACGCCCAAGTAGCAGTGCTTCGCCTGTGCTTCCCCCTAATATAGTCCTTAATATATAAGTCAATATCTGCCTAGGAAATCGCCTAGTGTTAATCTGCATCACTATTTGTACTTGTTGTGAATACGCAGGCCACAAGAAGTAATTAGGTTTTTTTTTATTTTTTTTATATCACTTTTACTCAGGACATGCTAGCTGGCAACAAAGGATTCCATTCATTATGCTAAGCTAAGCTAGCGCTGACCCTGTCAAACTAAAACAATACATGCACTGAGACAAAAATGCATTCCTAAATGTAGGAAAGAAGGTGAATAAGCCCTATTTCAAAAAACGGTGGAGTGTTCCTTTAAGTTTAAATGCAGTACATATCACGTAAATTAGCAAGTTTGAAAAAGTATTTTGCTGCGTCCCAATTCGCCTACTTATTCTACGCCCTAAAAGTATGTACTCTTTTTGTGAAGAAAAAGTATACTTTTGAGTGTGTAGCAAAAGAGTAGGCAAGCTTTGGGACATACTACTTCGTCATCTTAACGGACAGATCTGTCGCGTGCGTCCTGTCACCGTAAACTGCCCTGTCAATCATCTGCTAAATCAGTTGGGTTTAGTCAGAATAAACATTTACAGATTATGAACATATTTACAATATTTTGAGTTTAGTATGAATAAATATAAAAATCACATGAGTTTAGAAGATATTGCACCAAACAGTGGGAGTATTGCACTTACAGGCATAAGCCTTGGGAGGTATGTTAACTGTTCAAAAGGGTAATATTGTAAAATACTATTAAAACAGTAATAGTGTGAAATATTATTACAATTTCAAATAGATGTGAATATATAGTAAAGTGTAATTTATTCCTGTGATCAAAGCTGAATTTTCAGCATCATTACTCCAGTCTTCAGTGTCACATGATCACATGATCCAAATATCATGATTTGCTGCTCAAGAAACATTTATGATTATTATCAATGTTGAAAACAGTTGTGCTGCTTGACATTTTTCGTAGAAATTGTGATGCATTTTTTTCCAGGATTCTTTGATGAATAGAAAGTTCAAAAGAACATAATTTATTTGAAATAGAATCTGTTGTAACATTATAAATGTTTTTACTGCCACTTTTGATCAAGCGTCCAGTATTTATATAAAGCGTATAGTGTATGCATTATTTGTTTGGTAAATATTAAAGTATTAACCTCTATAAATCACTGGATGGTTCTGCCAATACGTTTATTTTGTTGTTGTAAGGAACAAATGGCCAACACTGAACTATTTTAATCTCTCCTAATACGCTTACTGTTATATCAGACATTACATTTAATGATAAACTTGTAATGTTTGTGAAAAGCAGGTCAAAGGAAAGAGCAGCATGTGTCTGTGAGAGGTCTGCATCTGTCAATACTCAAAGTCACCAGCCGCTGACATTATAACAATAGAGCTGAAGAGTTTGAGGACGTTTAAAACCATTCCTGATTCTCCTGAGCTATTCTCCAGACTGGGACTGTGTGACTGTGAGCCGCAAACCTCTGAGACGGTCAGTTCAATTTCTCACACTATACATTGAGTTTTCTTTAATGTGAGATTGTGACAGGTCAGGTTTCTTTGTCAACATGCTATCTGTGATTGATTTGTGCATTTTAGAAGGATAACGGGTAACACTTTATAATAATGGTCCGTCATTAATAAGTAACTATGCAGGAACTAATGCAGGACTAATGAGTATTACTACATTAACACTTCAGCTTCTATTATTAACTAATATAAAAACAAGCTTAACTAATCAGTAAGTAATATCAAATTTAGGAGATAGTTCCTTATTAGGTAATCAATAATGAGATTAGCCTCATTAATAACTATTAACTAACTGACAAATTATAAAGAACATTATCGTGTGTCTGAGACGTAATCAGTCTTCATTTTTACTCTGAATATAGTCATAAAATGCATTACTCAAGTGTTACTTAGTCACTATGCTGGAACTACTAGTGATCTGGACCATTATAAAGTGAAAATATGTTTCTCCCTTTAAAATAATGGTCCAGATCACTAGTAGTTCCTGAAGAGTGACTAAGTAACACTTGAGTATTAGTGATGCATTTTATGACCACGTTGAGAGTAAAAAAACACAATTGCTCACGTCTCAGACACGTTAATGTTGTGATTAGTAATTATTTATAATTTGTCATAATTACCTATTAGTTCTTAATAATGGCAATCTCATTATTGATTACCTAATAAGGAACTATCATAGTCCTAAACTGATATTACTTACTGATTAGTTAAACTTGTTTCTATATTAGTTAATAGTAGAAGCTGAAGTGTTAATGTAGTAATACTCATTAGTCCTGCATTACTTCCTGCATAGTTACTTATTAATGACGGACCATCATTATAAAGTGTTACCGGATAATGTTTCTTTTTATTTCCTCCTATTCTTTATTGTTTCACAGTTGCATCTGGCCTGAGATTATCTTGGACTCCTGAGGTTCAGTTTGCTGTCGTCGGGATGTACGGGCTGCTGTGTGAAAGTCTCCATGACTTCATTAAGGAGTCGTACGGTGACGATGTGTGGAAACTGGTCAGAGAGAGAGCCGACGTCAGACTGCACTCCTTCGTAACTCATCAGGTTGGAATCTCTTGTTACTGTGAGAGAAATGACCAAAAACTCTTTTTTTTAAATCTATTTTAAAGACTTGTGTATAAGAAAAAGAAGTCATTACATTTATTAAAAGAGTTATAACTAATTTCTCAGAAAATGGCAAGCCGGATGGGATCAGTGTAGCACAAATACAAAGTTCTGTCATGAAACATGATGCAGGCTGATCAGTCCTTAACTCAATCTGCTTGCAATCACATAATTCTCTATAGGCCACAGCTGATTGGTTCCTGCTGTATCAGTAGCCAATGAGCTTGTCGCTCAACCTTCTGTACAGCAGCAGCATGTCTTACTTGCTCACAGCAGCTTGTCGCGTATGTATTGGCAGTAGCGAGTCACGTATTTGATCTTCAGCAGCAGCAGTAGTAATCACCAAAATCAGCAGCCATAAACAAAATCAGCAGCAATAACCAAAACCAAAATCAGCAGCCATAACCAAAATCAGCAGCAATAACCAAAATCAGCAGCCATAACCAAAACCAAAATCAGCAGCCATAACCAAAACCAAAATCAGCAGCCATAACCAAAATCAGCAGCCATAACCAAAACCAAAATCAGCAGCAATAACCAAAATCAGCAGCCATAACCAAAACCAAAATCAGCAGCAATAACCAAAATCAGCAGCCATAAACAAAACTAAAATCAGCAGCCATAACCAAAATCAGCAGTAATAACCAAAATCAGCAGCAATAACCAAAATCAGCAGCCATAAACAAAACTAAAATCAGCAGCAATAACCAAAATCAGCAGCCATAACCAAAACCAAAATCAGCAGCCATAACCAAAATCAGCAGCAATAACCAAAATCAGCAGCCATAACCAAAACCAGAATCAGTAGCCATAACCAAAATCAGCAGCCATAACCAAAATCAGCAGCAATAACCAAAATCAGCAGCAATAACCAAAATCAGCAGCCATAAACAAAACTAAAATCAGCAGCAACAACCAAAATCAGCAGCCATAAACAAAACTAAAATCAGCAGAAATAACCAAAATCAGCAGCCATAACCAAAATCAGCAGCCATAACCAAAATCAGCAGCCATAACCAAAACCAAAATCAGCAGCCATAACCAAAACCAAAATCAGTAGCCATAACCAAAATCAGCAGCCATAACCAAAATCAGCAGCAATAACCAAAATCAGCTGCAATAACCAAAATCAGCTGCACGATCATAACAACTAACAACAGCAACAGCAGCAATAATAACATAACAGATCTATTCCACTGAGACCAAACATATCAACATTCTCAAAACTCAGAGAGTGGTCATGACAGAAATGTTAATGACATTTTTTTTTATTGAAAATATTTTCAAGTAGTTGAATTATGAAACATCAGTTAATGCTAAAATGTGGTCCATAGAGAGTTAATGGGTGAAATGTTCTATCAAATTCGAAATTACACATCGAAAGTTGGAATCAACAATGCTCTTCATAACAAAAATCCTTCTGTCTATCTGTAAATGTTCATATGTGTGTGTGGTTATTATACCTATGCATAAGTGTTGATGTGTGTTCGTGTAGGTCTACAGTGAGAATGTGATTCCACGTATCGCTAAAGCAGCGAGTGGCGTTACAGGAACACCCTATAATGAGCTCATGAACTCATGGGGGATTTATTTCTTTGGATTCGTGGGGAAATACGGATATGACAGAATCCTCAAGGTACGTTCAGGTTTTCATGATGTGATTTACTCAAGTACTCAAGTAATCAACAACCTTTGTTTGTCCAGGATCAAAGTTTCTATCGAACAATTATGGTCTAAAACCTCTAAGATCAGGGTGTTTTGTGTCCTCTTGTTTCTGCATTGATATGCACACTTTGTCTTTATGGGTTTGTATTTTGTTCTTGTGTTTTTTTGTACTGTATACACACTCACTCACTCACTCACTCACTCACACACACACACATACACACACACTCCCTCTCTCACACACTCTCACACACACACACACACTGTGCGTCAGGTGTTGGGCCGCCATGTGCGTGACTTTGTGAACGGTCTGGATAACCTGCACGAGTATCTGCGCTTCAGTTACCCGAAAGTTCAGCCGCCGACCTTCTTCTGTCAGGAGGAATCAGCTACAGGAGTCACACTGCAT
>NC_140219.1:3272500-3307500 GCF_951802725.1 Rutilus rutilus | reverse complement strand
TCTCTGTGACAGATCATCTCCCACCCCAACAACCTGTTTGAGATCATGTCGAAGGAGCCGGTGAAGCGAGAGAGGAACCTCCACAACAGAGTTCAGAGTAAGAGAGGTCTTTATTCACTGAAGATCTCATATATATATACTATATATATATACAGTACGGTGCAAAAGTCTTAGACATGTTAATATCCCCAAAAAAGGTTTATATGTATATATTTGATGGTGATTCTGTGTCTCAGACTCTGATTATGAGAACGCCAATCGCTCGGCTGACGTGGATGTGGAACTGATGGCCTTTCAGTCGATCATCGGGGACGATTATAAAGGTGAGTCGCACCTCTGACCTCACTCTTCTGATTTAAAGAGATAGTTCAATAATTCTATTGTCATTTACTCACGCTCGTGTTCTTTCAAACCTGTCTGACTTCTCTGATCCCATTGAATACAAAAATAGAGAGTGTTAGTAGAATGTGCCGGATGCTCGTTTTCATATAATGACAGTGACAGATGCTAGCAAACATGATAATGACTAACAGAACCATAACAGTAGTCTTTACGACTTTTGCACTTTATTAATTAATTGATTTTTTTTTTTTTTTATTCTGTGTGTGTGTGTGTGTAGAACGCAACATTTTGATACTCTACTGCGTAGTCATACAGATTAAACATATTTCCTTTTTAAATTAAAAGTCATTTGGGTTTGAATCAACATGAGGGTGAATAAAGGAGTTTTTAACAGTATTATGTGGTTTTGAACAATACATTTTTGCATTCTGGTCCATTTTGACTGTTTGAATGTATCTATCTATCCATCCATAACTGTCCATCCATCCATCCATAACTGTCCATCCATCCATCCATAACTGTCCATCCATCCATCCATAACTGTCCATCCATCCATCCATCCATAACTGTCCATCCATCCATCCATCCATAACTGTCCATCCATCCATTCATCCATCCATAACTGTCCATCCATCCATCCATGCATCCATAACTGTCCATCCATCCATCCATAACTGTCCATCCATCCATCCATCCATCCATCCATCCATCTATCCATAACTGTCCATCCATCCATCCATCCATCCATCCATCCATCCATAACTGTCCATCCATCCATCCATCCATAACTGTCTATCCATCCATAACTGTCCATCCATCCATCCATCCATAACTGTCCATCCATCCATCCATCCATCCATCCATAACTGTCCATCCATCCATTCATCCATCCATAACTGTCCATCCATCCATCCATGCATCCATAACTGTCCATCCATCCATCCATAACTGTCCATCCATCCATCCATCCATCCATCCATCCATCTATCCATAACTGTCCATCCATCCATCCATCCATCCATCCATAACTGTCCATCCATCCATCCATCCATCCATCCATCCATCCATAACTGTCCATCCATCCATCCATCCATCCATAACTGTCCATCCATCCATCCATCCATCCATCCATCCATCCATCCATCCATAACTGTCCATCCATCCATAACTGTCCATCCATCCATCCATAACTGTCCATCCATCCATCCATGCATCCATCCATCCATCCATCCATCCTTCCATAACTGTCCCTCCATCCATCCATCCATCCATAACTGTCCATCCATCCATCCATCCATCCATCCATCCATCCATAACTGTCCATCCATCCATCCATCCATAACTGTCCATCCATCCAACCATCCATGCATCCATCCATCCATCCATAACTGTCCATCCATCCATCCAACCATCCATGCATCCATCCATCCATCCATCCATAACTGTCCAGCCATCCATCCATAACTGTCCATCCATCCATCCATGCATCCATAACCGTCCATCCATCCATCCATAACTGTCCATCCATCCATCCATGCATCCAAGTCACCTTTATTTATATATCGCTTTTTACAATACAGATTGTATCAAAGCAGATTCACATTGATAACATGAAAATAATACAACAAAGTTTGTTTCTTGAAGAAAATTGCATCATCGTCCACCCTTAATAAGGCAGATCAATAATATTGTTGAATATTAAATGTCCCCAACTAAGCAAGCCAAAAGCCAAGGCAACTGTCCATCCATCCATCCATAACTGTCCATCCATCCATCCATCCATCCATAACTGTCCATCCATCCATCCATCCATAACTGTCCATCCATCCATCCATAACTGTCCATCCATCCATCCATAACTGTCCATCCATCCATCCATAACTGTCCATCCATCCATCCATAACTGTCCATCCATCCATCCATCCATCCATCCATCCATCCATCCATCCATCCATAACTGTCCATCCATCCATCCATCCATAACTGTCCATCCATCCATTCATCCATCCACTTTACACAGTCATGCCAATAAAGAGTATTAGATTTTTTAAATTTGAAAGTCATATGGGTTTGAAACAATATGATTTTGAAATTTTGCATTCTGATCCATTTTGACTGTTTGAATGTATCTATCTATCCATCCATAACTGTCCATCCATCCATCCATCCATAACTGTCCATCCATCCATCCATAACTGTCCATCCATCCATCCATCCATAACTGTCCATCCATCCATCCATAACTGTCCATCCATCCATCCATCCATCCATAACTGTCCATCCATCCATCCATCCATCCATAACTGTCCATCCATCCATTCATCCATCCATAACTGTCCATCCATCCATCCATCCATGCATCCATAACTGTCCATCCATCCATCCATAACTGTCCATCCATCCATCCATCCATCCATCCATCCATCTATCCATAACTGTCCATCCATCCATCCATCCATCCATCCATCCATCCATAACTGTCCATCCATCCATCCATCCATAACTGTCCATCCATCCATCCATAACTGTCCATCCATCCATCCATCCATAACTGTCCATCCATCCATCCATCCATCCATAACTGTCCATCCATCCATTCATCCATCCATAACTGTCCATCCATCCATCCATGCATCCATAACTGTCCATCCATCCATCCATAACTGTCCATCCATCCATCCATCCATCCATCCATCTATCCATAACTGTCCATCCATCCATCCATCCATCCATCCATAACTGTCCATCCATCCATCCATCCATCCATCCATCCATCCATAACTGTCCATCCATCCATCCATCCATCCATCCATCCATCCATCCATCCATCCATAACTGTCCATCCATCCATCCATCCATCCATCCATCCATCCATAACTGTCCATCCATCCATAACTGTCCATCCATCCATCCATAACTGTCCATCCATCCATCCATGCATCCATCCATCCATCCATCCATCCTTCCATAACTGTCCATCCATCCATCCATCCATCCATAACTGTCCATCCATCCATCCATCCATCCATAACTGTCCATCCATCCATCCATAACTGTCCATCCATCCATCCAACCATCCATGCATCCATCCATCCATCCATAACTGTCCATCCATCCATCCAACCATCCATGCATCCATCCATCCATCCATCCATAACTGTCCAGCCATCCATCCATAACTGTCCATCCATCCATCCATGCATCCATAACCGTCCATCCATCCATCCATAACTGTCCATCCATCCATCCATGCATCCAAGTCACCTTTATTTATATATCGCTTTTTACAATACAGATTGTATCAAAGCAGATTCACATTGATAACATGAAAATAATACAACAGAGTTTGTTTCTTGAAGAAAATTGCATCATCGTCCACCCTTAATAAGGCAGATCAATAATATTGTTGAATATTAAATGTCCCCAACTAAGCAAGCCAAAAGCCAAGGCAACTGTCCATCCATCCATCCATAACTGTCCATCCATCCATCCATCCATCCATAACTGTCCATCCATCCATCCATCCATCCATAACTGTCCATCCATCCATCCATAACTGTCCATCCATCCATCCATAACTGTCCATCCATCCATCCATCCATCCATCCATCCATCCATCCATAACTGTCCATCCATCCATCCATCCATCCATAACTGTCCATCCATCCATCCATAACTGTCCATCCATCCATCCATCCATCCATCCATCCATCCATCCATCCATCCATCCATAACTGTCCATCCATCCATCCATCCATCCATAACTGTCCATCCATCCATTCATCCATCCACTTTACACAGTCATGCCAATAAAGAGTATTAGATTTTTTTAATTTGAAAGTCATATGGGTTTGAAACAATATGATTTTGAAATTTTGCATTCTGATCCATTTTGACTGTTTGAATGTATCTATCTATCCATCCATAACTGTCCATCCATCCATCCATCCATAACTGTCCATCCATCCATCCATAACTGTCCATCCATCCATCCATCCATAACTGTCCATCCATCCATCCATCCATCCATAACTGTCCATCCATCCATCCATAACTGTCCATCCATCCATCCATCCATCCATTCATCCATAACTGTCCATCCATCCATCCATCCATCCATCCATAACTGTCCATCCATCCATCCATGCATCCATAACTGTCCATCCATCCATCCATAACTGTCCATCCATCCATCCATCCATCCATCCATCCATCTATCCATAACTGTCCATCCATCCATCCATCCATCCATCCATAACTGTCCATCCATCCATCCATCCATCCATCCATCCATCCATCCATCCATAACTGTCCATCCATCCATCCATCCATCCATAACTGTCCATCCATCCATCCATCCATCCATCCATCCATCCATCCATCCATCCATAACTGTCCATCCATCCATAACTGTCCATCCATCCATCCATAACTGTCCATCCATCCATCCATGCATCCATCCATCCATCCATCCATCCTTCCATAACTGTCCATCCATCCATCCATCCATCCATAACTGTCCATCCATCCATCCATCCATCCATAACTGTCCATCCATCCATCCATCCATAACTGTCCATCCATCCATCCAACCATCCATGCATCCATCCATCCATCCATAACTGTCCATCCATCCATCCAACCATCCATGCATCCATCCATCCATCCATCCATAACTGTCCAGCCATCCATCCATAACTGTCCATCCATCCATCCATGCATCCATAACCGTCCATCCATCCATCCATAACTGTCCATCCATCCATCCATGCATCCAAGTCACCTTTATTTATATATCGCTTTTTACAATACAGATTGTATCAAAGCAGATTCACATTGATAACATGAAAATAATACAACAAAGTTTGTTTCTTGAAGAAAATTGCATCATCGTCCACCCTTAATAAGGCAGATCAATAATATTGTTGAATATTAAATGTCCCCAACTAAGCAAGCCAAAAGCCAAGGCAACTGTCCATCCATCCATCCATAACTGTCCATCCATCCATCCATCCATCCATAACTGTCCATCCATCCATCCATCCATAACTGTCCATCCATCCATCCATAACTGTCCATCCATCCATCCATAACTGTCCATCCATCCATCCATAACTGTCCATCCATCCATCCATCCATCCATCCATCCATCCATCCATCCATAACTGTCCATCCATCCATCCATCCATAACTGTCCATCCATCCATTCATCCATCCACTTTACACAGTCATGCCAATAAAGAGTATTAGATTTTTTAAATTTGAAAGTCATATGGGTTTGAAACAATATGATTTTGAAATTTTGCATTCTGATCCATTTTGACTGTTTGAATGTATCTATCTATCCATCCATAACTGTCCATCCATCCATCCATAACTGTCCATCCATCCATCCATAACTGTCCATCCATCCATCCATCCATAACTGTCCATCCATCCATCCATAACTGTCCATCCATCCATCCATCCATCCATAACTGTCCATCCATCCATCCATCCATAACTGTCCATCCATCCATTCATCCATCCATAACTGTCCATCCATCCATCCATGCATCCATAACTGTCCATCCATCCATCCATAACTGTCCATCCATCCATCCATCCATCCATCCATAACTGTCCATCCATCCATCCATCCATCCATAACTGTCCATCCATCCATCCATAACTGTCCATCCATCCATCCATCCATAACTGTCCATCCATCCATCCATCCATCCATCCATAACTGTCCATCCATCCATTCATCCATCCATAACTGTCCATCCATCCATCCATGCATCCATAACTGTCCATCCATCCATCCATAACTGTCCATCCATCCATCCATCCATCCATCCATCTATCCATAACTGTCCATCCATCCATCCATCCATCCATCCATCCATAACTGTCCATCCATCCATCCATCCATCCATCCATCCATAACTGTCCATCCATCCATCCATCCATCCATCCATCCATCCATAACTGTCCATCCATCCATCCATCCATCCATCCATCCATCCATCCATCCATCCATCCATCCATAACTGTCCATCCATCCATAACTGTCCATCCATCCATCCATAACTGTCCATCCATCCATCCATGCATCCATCCATCCATCCATCCATCCTTCCATAACTGTCCATCCATCCATCCATCCATCCATAACTGTCCATCCATCCATCCATCCATCCATAACTGTCCATCCATCCATCCATAACTGTCCATCCATCCATCCAACCATCCATGCATCCATCCATCCATCCATAACTGTCCATCCATCCATCCAACCATCCATGCATCCATCCATCCATCCATCCATAACTGTCCAGCCATCCATCCATAACTGTCCATCCATCCATCCATGCATCCATAACCGTCCATCCATCCATCCATAACTGTCCATCCATCCATCCATGCATCCAAGTCACCTTTATTTATATATCGCTTTTTACAATACAGATTGTATCAAAGCAGATTCACATTGATAACATGAAAATAATACAACAGAGTTTGTTTCTTGAAGAAAATTGCATCATCGTCCACCCTTAATAAGGCAGATCAATAATATTGTTGAATATTAAATGTCCCCAACTAAGCAAGCCAAAAGCCAAGGCAACTGTCCATCCATCCATCCATAACTGTCCATCCATCCATCCATCCATCCATAACTGTCCATCCATCCATCCATCCATCCATAACTGTCCATCCATCCATCCATAACTGTCCATCCATCCATCCATAACTGTCCATCCATCCATCCATAACTGTCCATCCATCCATCCATCCATCCATAACTGTCCATCCATCCATCCATCCATCCATAACTGTCCATCCATCCATCCATAACTGTCCATCCATCCATCCATCCATCCATCCATCCATCCATCCATCCATAACTGTCCATCCATCCATCCATCCATCCATAACTGTCCATCCATCCATTCATCCATCCACTTTACACAGTCATGCCAATAAAGAGTATTAGATTTTTTTAATTTGAAAGTCATATGGGTTTGAAACAATATGATTTTGAAATTTTGCATTCTGATCCATTTTGACTGTTTGAATGTATCTATCTATCTATCCATCCATAACTGTCCATCCATCCATCCATCCATAACTGTCCATCCATCCATCCATCCATAACTGTCCATCCATCCATCCATCCATAACTGTCCATCCATCCATCCATCCATCCATAACTGTCCATCCATCCATCCATAACTGTCCATCCATCCATCCATCCATCCATTCATCCATAACTGTCCATCCATCCATCCATCCATCCATCCATAACTGTCCATCCATCCATTCATCCATCCACTTTACACAGTCATGCCAATAAAGAGTATTAGATTTTTTTAATTTGAAAGTCATATGGGTTTGAAACAATATGATTTTGAAATTTTGCATTTGAGTCCATTTTGATATGTGAGTGAGTGAGTATGTATATGTGTGTGTGTATGTATTTAGTTATTTATTTATGTAGATATGTATGTACAGTATGTGTATGTGTGAATGTGTGTAATGCTTAGACAACTTTTGAATACTCTACACAGTCATGCCAATAAAGTGTATTTGATTTTGAATTTGACAGTTTGGATTTGAAACAACATGAGGTTAGAAGAAAATACAATCATAAATTAATGCTAACATGTCAGATCAAGTTCTTCTGTGGATGCTGTCAGATGGAAACAGTGTGAATGCGATGGAGAGCTGGGGAGACGGCAGCCGCTGTCTGAAACTGAAGGGTCAGATGAGGTTCATGCCGGAGTGGGACTCCATCATCTTCCTGGGGACTCCAGTGTAAGACACACACACACACACACACACACACACACACACACACACACACGCACACACGCACACACACACGCACACACACACGCACACACACACACACACACACACACACACACACACACACACACACACACACACACACAGTAAGACTTAC
The DNA here is from genome assembly GCF_951802725.1 of Rutilus rutilus. NCBI lineage: Eukaryota > Metazoa > Chordata > Actinopteri > Cypriniformes > Leuciscidae > Rutilus > Rutilus rutilus. The sequence continues at coordinate 3,299,207 of NC_140219.1, read as the reverse complement.
AGGTGCATTTTTGTTTTTTTGTTTTGCATGCATTTTACACATTGTAATTCATTAAAGGATTAGTTCACTAATTTCCTCTCCCCACGTCATCCAAGATGTCCATGTCTTTCTTTCTTCAGTCGGAAATAAATTAAGGTTTTTGAGGAAAACATTCCAGGATTTTTCTCCATATAGTGACTTCAACGGGTTGAAGGTCCAAATTGCAGTTCAGCTTCAAAGTCTCGACACGATCCAAGCCGAGGAATAAGAGTCGTAACTAGAGAAACGATCAGTCATTTTATAAAAAAAAATATATATATATTTATACTTTTTTTAACCACAAATGGCTGTCTTGCACGTCCACGACTTCACGCATTACGTAATCACGTTGGAAAGGCTGACGTAGGCGGTAAATGTAGGGTAGGGTGAAAAACTCCATCTCATTTTCTCCTCCAACTTCCAAATCGTCCGATATCGTTGTTTTACCTTTTTTTTTTTTTTTTTTGTAAATGCCGTTTGACTTAGTCTTTGCACGTTGGCTTTGTAAACAGAGCTAGATACAGAGCTAGGTATTTCTGCCTACATCACGCGTGACCTTTCAACATGATGACGTAACCCGATCACAGCAAGTACGAGAAGAGTGCAACCATTTGTGGTTAAAAGTATGTAAATGTTTATTTTTTTATAAAATGACAGATCGTTTCGCTAGATAAGACTCTTATTCCTCGGCTGGGATTGTGTCGAGACTTTGAAGCTGCACTGAAACTCACATTTGGACCTTCAACCCGTTGGACCCCATTGAAGTCCATTTAATGGAGAAAAATCCTGGAATGTCTTCCTCAAAAACCTTCATTTATTTCTGACTGAAGAAAGACAGACATGCACATCTTGGATGACGTGGGGGAGAGTAAATTATCAGGACATTTTAATTCAGAAGTGAACTAATCCTTTAATGCGTGTGTGTGTTGTCTTTGCAGCATGGAGAGTTTGAGTGCCATGTTTAAGACAGGGCTGTACATCAATGACCTGAGCATGCATGACTCCAGCAGAGATCTGGTGCTGGCGGGAACTCAGCAGTCGGAAGAGCTCAAGAGAGCCCTCATTCAGGTACAGCTGGCTCTCTTTAACGATCTGAGCGCATGGTCTAAAAGGGTCGTCACTATTCTCTTAATGAGTAATGGGTGTGTTTTGGGCGTAATGTGCAATAAATCATCTCCCATTCCCTTTAAAAGTCAGTTGCGCTCGCGCCATGGCAGATTCGCTATTTACATGATGGAATTAGCAAGCGAAAAAACTGAACGCTTCTCTAGCGAGGAAATGGATCTGCTCGTGTGTGAGGTTAAAGCTGTGTGTGTATGTGAGTGTGTGTGTGTGTGTGTGTGTGTGTGTATGAGTGAGGTGGTTAAAGCGCAAGCAGAACATCTACGGGACAAGCCGGATTCCATCTACGGGACAAGCCGGACAAATGGGCGCAAATGCATTTGCTATTTAAACAACGTGTCGCAGGACATGAAAATGATAACTGCGTCAGGCTGAAACTAGCAAAACACACTTGCGTCGCGCCTGGCGCTGCATTGCACCAGGTGTGTGATAGGGCCCTGAGTGTCCTGCTTTTAATGGGCCAGGACACTCAACTTGCATATCTCTGTCTTTCTCTTTCTGCATCCACAGGAGCAAAAGAAATCCAGCAAACTAGAGGAAAGCATGAAAATGTTGGACTATGAGATGAAAAAGACGGATGATCTTCTGTACAGGATGATTCCTAAACCCGTTGCGAAGCGACTGCGTAAGGGAGAGCCGGCTGTGAACACCTGTGAGGTCAGAACATCTGCAGCGTTCACGACCAGGGTCCAAACCAATCACGTTTGTTTCGTAGTTATTGATTTTCATGAAGTTTATTTATATACAGTCAAACCAAAAAGTATTCAGACACCATATATCATTTGTTATATTTTTTTATAGTGTGTGTATGACACTATAGTTCATTTATGTAAGTTAGGATAGCAAGGTGTCTGAATAAATTTTGGTTTGACATATATATATGACATATATATATAACTGCACTGACTCAAAACTCATGCAACAATCGATTAAATATATTTTCAGCATTATTACTTAATTCATAAGTTTGGGGTTTTGGGGATTTTTTTCATGTTTGTGAAAGAAGTCTCTTCTGCTCACCAAGGCTGCATTTATTTGATCAAAAATACAGTAAAAAATGTTAAATATTATTATGATATAAAACAGCTGTTTTCTATGTGAATATATATAGTAAAATGTAATGTATTCCTGTGATCAAAGCATCATTACTCCAGTCTTCAGTGTCACATGATCCTTCAGAAATCATTCTAATATGATGATCGATAAACATTTATGATTATTATCAATGTTGAAAACAGCAAATTTTTGTGAAAACCGGGATGCATTTTTTTTTTCAGGATTCTTTGATGAATAGAAAGTTCAAAAGAACAGCATTTATTTGAAATGGAAATCTTAGAAATCTTCTGTCACTTTTAATCAGTTTAATGAGTCCTTGCTGCCTAAAAGTATTAATTTCTTCTTTTTATTTCAACATAATCTAATTAGCAGATTAATCATTCATAAGGTCAGCATGAAACTGAAGTTGCGCTGGTCTTTTCTTCTCTATTATGTCGTCTATCCGAGTGAAACGCTTCTGGAACAAGAACAAATGTGGGCGGGGCTTGATTTAGTCTGTGTGGAATTGATTGGCTGGTTGTGGTTTGCTATTGGTGGAGCTCATGTGAGTGACAGGTTGCTCCGCCCACATCATCAGAGAAGAGAAGAGATGCTGCGAGAGGAACTTATTCTGATTCAAGATTATGAGACACATTCATTTTAAACAATAATGATGTGCTCGGATAAGAATTGTCAAATTTGATTTTTGCTAATGAACTTTCTGTAATGGTTTCTCAACCTGTTCCAGGTGTTTCCTGATGTGACCATCCTGTTCAGCGATGTGGTGGGCTTCACTCGGATCTGCAGTCACATCACACCCATGCAGGTGGTCTCCATGCTCAACACCATGTACACACTCTTCGACACGCTCAGCGAGAAACACAGAGTGTTCAAGGTCAGATCATTTCTTCTGTGGTTTCAGCAACATCACATGTTAAATCGGGTGTTTTGCTGCGTTCATGCCATGACTTTTACAAGTTGTAATTAAAAGTTCTACAAAAACGCTTTTTACAAGTCGGAATTTTGTAATTATACAGGGGAAGTTATTTTATTAAAGATTACGAGGTTTTTTAGATTACGAGATTTAAGTTTCAGATTTGATTTATTTCCAATTAATAATTTTAGTGCTTCAACTTCAACTTATTTCAGTTTATTGCCTACAAATTTCCATTTAGTTTTAATTTTTTCAAATAATATTCGTATTTTAATTTATTTCAGCTTTATTTCAATTAATTAATAAATTTCAGTTTTAGTTAACGGTAATAACCCTGATTCTGACACCTTTTCTGAAGTCAAGTCAACTTTATTTAAGTCCGCTTTATACAATACAGATCCAAAGCAGCTTTACAGTGATAAACAGGAGAATGATTCAATGATGACAATAAAAGGATCACTGTAAAAAATGAATCATGAGTCTTGTAATTTTCATTAAAAAAATTGAGGTGATCATCAAAAATATTATGTATATTTTATTAAGAAAATTGTGGTTAGGGTTTTATTGAAAATATTGAGAAAATTTCACTAATAACACCAAGAGATGCATTTTCCTATTTTTTTTAAGGAAACAAACACAATTTTAAGGCTTGAATTGAGGAACTGATAAACCTCATAAAATTAAGGAAAATGGGCTACCTATTTATTTTAAGAGAATTAGCTCATTTATGTGGTTTTATTTAGAGACACCATTGTTTGTTCCCAGCATGCTTTGCACATGGCTGGAAATGGAGAGTAAATCTTGAAATTAAGTGTTATTTCATGTGTTTTTGAGTAAAGGGAAACATCTGTTAATGTTTAATGTTCAGGTATGTTTGACATTTGAAAGAGTTTCTATTATGTTAAAGTTTTGATCGTTACCATTGTGCAGAAGAGTAGGGCTTATGGTTAGGTTGTGAATAACTGCATTTATTTAATATTATGAAGCATATTGTTATATACATGTAGCAATAACTCTGCTAGTGATAGTGCAATAACAAGTTTTATTCTGTGCTGTCCTAGCAGTATACAGTCTTTTCATAAAACAATATATCTCAAAGTTAAATATAAACAGGTCATATCCATTCACTTGACTTCACACAATTTTGAGAATAAAAAATACTTCAAATAAAAAAGCACATTTCACTAAAAAATTGTGTGTCATAGACTAAATAAATTAGGGCATTTTACATGATTTAATCAGGTAGATTCCATGAATGAAATCAAGCTTTAACTACTAAAAAATATTATGTGTAATATTGTTACCATAATTTTTTTAAGTAAATAGCAGTAACATTTTTTACAGTGATGCAAAAATGTCATTGTGTTGATTCAGATCATCAATTATTAAATTAGTTCATCTCATCGTTAACGCAGTTCTGCAGAAAACAGTGATGATCCAATAGTGTCAGTGAGTGCAGTCAGATCAATAATATTGTTGAATTGTGTGTGTGTGTGTGTGTGTGTTTCAGGTTGAAACTATAGGTGATGCGTACATGGTGGTGGCAGGCGCTCCAGAAAAGACAAAGTTTCACTCCCACAATATTTGTGACATGGCTCTAGATATGGTTCGCTCTATTGATCATCTCAAAGACCCGTCCAACGGGAACAACATCCAGATCCGCGTGGGTACGTCCTCTCTTATTTATATCTGTGTTGTTGACTAAATGAACTCTTATATAGACATTATACGCCAGAGAAACAAGCGCACAAGAATCTGTTTAATTTTGTCTTTGAACTTCCGGTTTTGCGTTCGCTCTGTATATCTCTACGGCATCGCTGTCCAGGAGTAATTAGCTGGAGAAGTGGATTCACTTATTGTAGAGTTAACATGTTATCATGATCATTGTAATGTTGGATGTCTTAACTAATGTCAGTAAGACCGGGAAGATTTTAAAACGAGTGGTTCATTCATAAATCCGTAAGATCCCTTCATGTGGTGGAAACACAAACCGGAAGACCGTCTTTCCACCACATGAAGGGATCTTACGGATTTATGAATGATTTGGATTCATGTACTATTTCTCAGACATTAGCTCTGTTTCAAAACTTAGTGAGCTGCCTACCCAGACAGCATTTTAAGGTGCCATATGCATGTTTCAGAAGCAAAATATGGTAGGCTACTGTTGATACCCATTTTTGGCCAAACATTTGGATCTCAGAGAAAAAAAAAGATTCAAGATGGTGGACGAGGGAACAGAAATGCCAAATATGAATTAAAAATATACTTTAATTTCATTAAATACTGAAAAGTATGAATATAGAAGTATTTAATTTAATAAATTATTCAAATAATTTTGTTTATAATATATATACAGTATGTACATGAATATAATATACAGTAATGGACTACTTTACACAATACATACCATTTAAAGGGTAAGAGTCTTTTAGAAAGAAGTCTCTCCTGCTCACCAAGGCTGCATTTATTTGATAAAAAATACAGTAAAAATTTTGAAATATTATTCCAGTTTAAAATATCTGTTTTCTATGTGAATATATAGTAAAGTGTAATTTATTCCTGTGATCAAAGCTGAATTTTCAGCATCATTACTCCAGTCTTCAGTGTCACATGATCCTTCAGAAATCACTCTAATATGATGATTTGATGATCAAGAAACATTTATGATTATTTATATTAAAATAATATAAGTGGTGCTTCATATTTCTGTTCTATTCATTCTTTGATGAATAGAAAGTTCAAAAAAACTGCATCAGAGCTGTTTGAAGAAGCTTTTTTGCTGATATTTTATTTTTCATTCTTCTCTCAGGAATTCACTCTGGTATGGTGGTCGCCGGGGTCGTAGGTCACAAGATGCCTCGCTATGGTCTTCATGGGGATACAGTCCACACGGCTTCAGCCATGGAGTGCAATGGGAAGGTAGATGCATACATATTTATTATTAAACTTTATTATATTTATACATAAATATAATCATTAGCTACATTTCCATCGACCGTTTTAATGCGAGTTCTGGGATAACGCATGAATAAAAATGCTAGATGGAAACGGTAAGATGCACAAAAACGTTTCAATTGAGTCAGTTCATTTTAAATTTTTATCTGATAAAAAGACACGCACATAAACTGAATATATCCCTCGATGCGCGACTGGACTAACCAGCGGACCAATCGCATCGCAGCATCTCAGATGTTGGTTTGGTGTTTCTGAAACGCCCGAGCCGAAGTCTGTCATCAGAATGATTGGGTTTAATTCCCTCCAGAAGCGTCTCACATGATTGAGTTCTCAAACAGCAGCATCCGAACGCTGGAGAACATGACAGCGTTTACTGAGACGCAACTCATTAATGATGGAGGAAAGAAGAGAAGAGCCACAGTTTCTTCCCCGACTCCAGCAACGTCCATTTTTATTACTGATATTTCCCGCCAATTTTCCAGGAAGTGACGATTTTGTTCTCTTGAACACATGGGATGGAAGCGCTGCTTTATTCGCAGATGTTTTATGCCATATTCCAAAAGTTAAATTCGTAACTTTGGATGAAAGCATGGCTAATGATGGATGTGCATGATTGATTATCATATGCATGATTATCTTATTCTTGTGCCATAACATTTGCATGGCACTTCAGAGGAATATCATCGGAACAAATATCCATGCCAGTCCAAAATCACATGCTAATACCACATTTAGTTTTGTTTTTTGTTAGTGTTTCAGGAATATTTTAATGAATGCTTTAATTAAGCAATTAGCCATGATCACATGGCAGAACATTTCACACTGGTCTGATATTTGTTCGTGTGTCTGACACTGCAGGTTTAAGCAAGTTTTATTCTTTCTTTCAATAGTAGTTGCTTGTACTTTCTGGAAAGTTTTCCTTAAACCAGAGATTCACTGTTTTTTTTTTTTGTCAGCTGATTTAAAATATTTACTTGAGATTTTAAGTTAGTATTTCAATAATTTGACTTACAGACTTAAAAACAGACTTGCTTGTTCATGGTTCTCTGATACTGGTTAATAGTCCAGAAAAAAAAAAATATATATATTTAACAGGATATACAGGACATTCTCCACATTGATCCGCATGCGATCGTACTGACAGCTCAATGTCCTTCCCGCCCTCCTCATCCTCAGATGTGTGCACTCTGGGAATTCTGTTTCAAAAAATAAATAAAATAAATTATATATATATATATATATATATATATATATATATATATATATATATTAGGGCTGTGAAAAGATTAATCGCGATTAATCGCATCCAAAATAAAAGTTTGTGTTTACATAATAAATGTGTGTGTACTGTGTATAATTATTTTGTATATATAAATACACACACTTGCATGTATATATTTAAGAAAAATGTGTTATTTATATATACAAATATTTATATTTATATATAATATAAATGATATGTTAATATATACAGTATATACATGCAAATATTTCTTAAAGGAGTCATAATGTAGAAATTTCACTTTTCCACGAGAATCAATGTATGTTATGATTGCATAATGATTGTACACTGGCCGGGAAGCCGATATTTAAAAGTGAAGCGTTTGTTTACCTCAGGGTTTGTAAAATAGGCCACGTGCACGCGCACGAAAAAACGAGATTTTGATTTCTTCCCCCTCTTGACGTCAAGACGGGGGAGGATATACCAAATATGGACACCGCAAACCTATGCCGCGGGAAGCCCGCCCCTCTCCCCCTCTCCCCCTCAGATTCAGTTTAGTCGACTCGCGAAAGATGGAGAAACCGAGTGCACACCTGAGATGCTCTGTGGTTGACTGCCACAAACAACATGCAAATGTGTTTTATCTACCAAAAACGGACGAAACTATCAGGGAACAGTGGAGGAAATTCATTTTTAATGATGCTGTCCCAACAACTCTTTCAAGTGGCGTATCATTAGGTGTGTGCGCTAAACATTTTACACCGGAATCATTTACAAATTTGGGGCAATATCAGGCGAACTTGGCCTCGAAGCTCCGTTTGGGACAAGGTGCCATCCCAACCATCAGGGACTTGCCAGAAATTGAAAAGGTAAGACTGTGTTTTTATTGCTCTACTGTGGTTAACAAATAGCAGCTAACTGCTAATGCGGCTATTGTATGTAACGTTACCTTCGAGGTAAACACGGGGAATGGACTCTACGAATGCTAGCCACATCTTTCCACTTTGTTTTACACTAGCAGCTACAGTAGTGACGGTACAGGAGTCCATGCTCAGTGGCTAAAACTGTTTAAATGCAAGTATAACATCACGTTGCATGTCTAAAGAAGAAACATATTGAATGTCTAAATAACCACAACGTGAAACAAGGCAAAAACACCACATGATAGTAAAAATCTCAAAACCACTGTAAGCTGATAAAAAAAAAAACCTACATCTCCGTTAATGTAATCTACATTAAATAAAAGGTAAATTTATGTGGGAGAAAATAGCAACACACGTTTTTGCTCGAACTGATGTTAATGTATGTCTCAGTCAAAATGATTGTCTTTACCATTCAGAGACATCTTGATGTAGACGTGCATCCAACAACTCTACATCTTCCCTTTCCAGCTCTGGTTCAGAGTCCGGCTCAAACATGTACGGTTGAATCCCATATGTCGCGGCCGGGTCGGGTTCATTGACAACTTGCGCCATGTCAGTTTGTAATGATGCTGAAGTTACATGCGGTGTTAACCCCCCTCCTTCCTGCAACCAATCAACGCGCCCCTCATTTGCATTATTATAATGACCGTCCACGACAGCCAAAACATCGCATCAGATCTCGCGAGACAATAATGCCTTTAGAAATAAGGGTCTGAGGGGCTCTGTGTTGATTTTTTTTCCACTTTTCTTTTTTAGAAGTGCCTGAAAGACTATAATAGAGCATTGGGTACCAAAGTTAAAACAACATTATGACTCCTTTAAATAAATACATGCATGTGTGTGTATTTATATACAAAATAATTATACACAGTACACACACATTTATTATGTAAACACAAACTTTTATTTTGGATGCGATTAATCGCGATTAATCTTTTCACAGCCCTAATAAATATATATATATATTTATTATTATTATTATTATTATTATTTATTTATTTTTCTCGAAAAATCTCTTAAATTATATAAATAATTTAAGAGATTTTTCAAAAAAAAAAAAAAAATAATAATAATATATATATATATATATATATATATATATAAAAGAATATTTTCCAGAAAGCATCAAATGTTCCAATTTTGTGCACAAGTTTAATTCACAGCTTTGAATGAAAACACAGCTACTGATATTTGCCTTAATTACTTGAAGCAGAAATAAAAGGGTAATATCGAATGCTCATTAGTGTGATGTGTGTCGGTTTTATTGAGCGTTTCTCTGGCCGTTCACAGGCCCGAACCCCCCCGGCTGTCTGATTGATTTTATTTATTAGTTTATTTAATAGGGACCATGCATATTCATGTACATTGTTGTATAAAAATACACCATGTAAATATGCCAGAATTAGTAAAAAGATACTATTTTTCATCTGCAGTCCCTAAGCCAGTAACATAAAACCTAACAAAAAAAAACAAAAATAACCAACAATCATACAACATTCATTCACTATGACAACAATACACATAAATAGAAATATACATCAACAATACAAACAAACAAGACAAAAATTCATAATAACAATGACATTATACATTCACCACTACACTACATTAACAGGGAAAATGTATGACTAATAGTGACCAATATTAATGACTAATGTTACAGTTAAAGGTGAGTACATGTCTGATTATCTAAGAGCCACTGTTTTAATTGAGTTTTAAAGGAGGTGAATGAAGGACACTCACGTATCACAAGGGGCAAGCTATTCCAAAATTTACCACCTATTATTGATAATACATTTTGTCCAAAGGTGGTACGTCTAAATGGTATCATACAGTCCCCTTTTATAGAGGCCCGTGTACTACCTCCGCTTGCAAGCCTTTGAAAAAAGGCATGCAGTGGAGGTGGAGCAAGATTATTTAACACCTTATAAACTAGACAAATGTACTTGAAACGTTTGAAATTGTCAAAACTTAAAAATTTATGTTTCTCTAAAATATTGCAATGGTGAAATGACAATGCCTTTTTATCAAAAGTTTTAATGGCTTTCTTGAATAGAGATTCAATAGTTTTAAGACTCGATATGCTAGTTAATGACCAATTTATGAAACAATACTCGATATGTGAAAAAATCATAGTATATAAGAACAACTTGGCTGCTTTGGTGTTAAGAAATGGCCTGACTTGTTTAAAATTCTGCAAACTAAATTTAACTTTATTTGCCACCTTTTTTACATGATATTTGAATGTTAAGGTGGAGTCATATATTACTCCTAAATACTTAAATTCATTGACAACATCAAGCTCCTGTCCTCTAAAAAACACATTAGAATGTGACACCTTCATACATTTTTTGGTGAACACCATACAGACTGTTTTTTTGGTGTTTAAGTAAAGACACGACCTAGTAAGCCAGTCATCAATGTGAGCCATTGCTGATGTAAGTGTGGATGCTATCTCTAAGTAGTTCTTATCATGTGTAAAGATTACAGCATCATCTGCATACATCTGGACATCAACATTTTTACATGCCTCTGGCAGGTCATTAATATAAAGTGTGAACAAGATCGGACCAAGTATAGAGCCTTGGGGGACCCCTACTGGACATTCACTAAATGGAGACTTTGAGTCATTAATACAAACACATTGCTTTCTACAGGACAAGTATGATTTTATCCAGTTGAGAGCTTGCTCAGAAAAATTAAAATATGCCAATTTAGATAAAAGAACTTCGTGATTTACAGTATCAAAAGCTCGCTTTAGGTCTAGGAAAACAGCACCAACATAAGAACTCCTATCTAGGTAGCCTTTAACCTTTTCCAAAAACAAACAATTAGCTGTTTCTGTTGAGTGATGGGCCCTGAATCCAAATTGCATAGGGTGGAGTGAATTATTGCTTTTATTGAGATGTTGAATCAGTAATTTAGCCACCCATTTTTCAAGGATTTTAGAAACAACAGGTAGAATACTGATTGGCCGATAATTGTCCATATCCGATCTTTCCCCTGATTTAAAAATGGGTGTGACCAGGGCCATCTTCCATGCTGATGGCACGATAGATTGACTTAAAGACTGATTAATCAGATGTGTAATGGGCTGTATAAAGACCTCTTTATGCCTTTTTAAAAAATTCGTATCAAGGCCATAGATATCCATGGCCTTTGAATTTTTTAAGCTATTGATAGTGTTTAATACCTCTAATTCAGTTATTTGTTGTAGGTAAAAAATTGGCTGTGCACAACTAATGGAGCGAATAGAGTAGCTAGGTGAATTAAAAAGTTGAGTTATTTCATAGACAGAGTCTAAAAAGAAAGTGTTTAGTTCAGTAGCTATGATAGTTGGATCTGTAACTAATTCATTGTTGATTTTCAACTCTAAAACTTTGTTATAATTCTGTTTTCTGCCAATCAGCTTGTTAATGGTTTGCCATATCCTCTTCCCATTTCATCTAGCCTCTTTGATAGTATCAATGAAAAAGTTAGCTTTAGCTTGTCTCAGCGTTTTTATTACTTTATTTCTTAATGATGTAAATTTTTGTCGGTCTGTTGTAAGACCTGATTTTAAAGATTGTTTCAATAATTGATCTCTTTCCTTCATAAGTTTCCTACATTCTACATTTAGCCAGGGCAATGTGTCCCTGCTTTTCTTATGGCTCCGCTTTCTGAGGTAGGGTCCCATAACTTTATTAATTGTTGACATAAACTGATCACAGTCACTCTCCAGATCTCCTTTAGAGAGGACCCCGTTCCATTCAATCTCTCCTAATGCTACCCCAAGGTTTTCCTGTTGACCAGTTGGAACTGATTCATATTTACATATTGTTTTGGCTGAGGAAAGAAAACGATATTTTTTTAGCTTCCTGGCAAAAAGAATGATATTATGATCTGACAGCCCTGTCATTAAATTTAAGGTCTTAGTAATGCGTTCTGGTCTATTTGTGAATAGTAAATCTATTTTAGTTTCAGATCGATTAGTTAGTCTTGTGGGTTGTTCAATTAACTGTGTAAGATCTCACTGTATTGATGGACTGATCTGTCATTGATAGGAAATGCACATTCAGCTGAGCAGCGCGACTTACGAGCACCTGAAGGGAAGCCACTTCATCTTTGAGAGACGTGGGACCATCACCATCAAGGTCAGTCACTAAACAACTGCACTGAATAACCAGGACCACCTGAGGTCCGATGAGCTGATCCCATACCCAGCGGACCACCTTTACAGTTAGTGTCGCTTACTAAAGCTTTAACGTTAGAGTCGTTTAATAAAGAAAGACAGCTTCTCTTACGGAGTGTCGATTTACACAAAGTGCAAATAGCCCGTCTATTTACACTGACTCTGTCTGATTCAGTCACACAAAATTACAAAAGAAACCTGTCTGATAACAGGATCAGTGTCTATTCGTACGGGATTAACTTTACCAGGGTAGATGGAGTAATGTAATTTTACCACAGGACGTCTGTAATATTAATGGCCAATTCGCACGGGATAAGAGATCTCAGTAAACTAGCAGAAGTGGGAGAGTAACTCGATTTGCTCTCCTGTCGTCATGTGTGTGTTACGCTGCTTCCTGATATCACGTGCGCAAACACATATAACCTATATTTATATATATAAAACGGTTATGTCCGGTCGAACGGTGTATTAATGAACTTCAGATTGGGTTGTGTTGGTAATAGACACTTACCGAACGCTAAAAGATGTTTCGTGCCTCTAACAAGTGCTGTCGATCTTCTTTCTGATCTGAATGGTGTGTGTGTGTGAAACACTTGAGTTTTGCCACAGACTCGTTCCAGCGTCTAGAACGCAACTGATGCTTTATCAAGCGTCTCCATACTTGGAAAAACGCGGAAAACTACTTTTAAAAACGAAATATTAACGTTCATATTTACAGCAGGTCTATTCGCATGGGACTAGTATCACCCGAGGTCATTTTTCCGGACGGAAAAGGTAAAAGTCACCGTAATCTTTACTGACATTGTCCGTCATGATCACTGAGATGCACATTCAGACGGGACTAAAATCACAAAGAAGCTCTTTACCCCTCCTCTCCATGTTAAACTAGTCCCGTCCGAATAGGGCTTTAGACTCGTTCTTCTCTGAACTTGGAAAGGCCTTTATTTTAAATTAAAATTTAAGAAAATATTCGAAAAGTGGAAATAAAGTGCCTAACGGTTATTTAATAGTGGGAATAAAGTGTTTATCGGCTAGGGATAGGTGTAGGGAAGGGACAAGTAATGTCCCAATAAAGCAGCATCCAATTATGATTTTAATAAATATAATCATATACACTGACTGAATATATTATTATTATTGTATATTGTTTTATAATATACCACAATACACAGAGGTGCAAAGAGTTTCTGCCACTATATGCACTAAATATAAATATCATTAAAACTACTATTTACGCTAAATTCTGCTATTTTCGCTTAGTGTAAAGAGCCGCTGCCTTTCTGTCATGTGATTCATTTATTGATTCAACCTTAAACAAAATAACTAACAGTGTTGGGGAAAGTTACATTTAAACTAATTACGTTACTTTTTATGGAAAGTAATGTTACGCAAAGGCATTGGTTAATAAAGTGAGATTAAATACATAAAGTATGTTATGTTATTTAACATTTAATTATTGCAGGTTTGCATTTCACAGTTTTTATTCACTTTGAGGAATACTGATTGTGTGGAGTAAATGCATCAATAGCCCTCATGTTTGCTGAGAAAGATCCGACTTTTTCCCTGGCAGGGGAACGTGGAGATCGAGACGTACTGGCTGAAGGGAAAGCGGGATAAAGACGGGAACGCTCAGGCCGCCTGCCCACAGTTTGAGGCTCAGACCATCAGTAAAGCCAGCGCTTCTGCTCCGGAAACACACACTGATGAGGTAAACACACCATATCATCACCAAACACGACAAATGTGGAGCTAAAATTCATTTATCTGTTATCTTAGATGGACTTTGAATCATTGATTATATTATATTATATTATATTATATTATATTATATTATATTATATTATATTATTATTATATTATATTATATTATATTATATTATATTATATTATGTTATGTTATGTTATATTATATTATGTTATGTTATATTATATTATATTATATTATATTATATTATATTACTTATATAAATATATGACTTTAGCTCTTATAATACTTTTAAAAAATCTTATTTTCATGTTTAAATGTAAATGGCCAGTCTGGAAATACACATGTTCTCATTAACATAATTTTATGTTTTTTTTTGTTTTATATATATATATTATATTACTTATATAAATATATGACTTTAGCCCTTATAATACTTAAAAAAAAATCATATTTTCATGTTTAAATATAAATGGCTAGTCTGGAAATACATGTTCTCATTAACATAAAATTATGATTCTTTTTTTTTCATATATTATATTATATTACTTATATAAATATATGACTTTAGCCCTTATAATACTTTTAAAAAAAATCATATTTTCATGTTTAAATATAAATGGCTAGTCTGGAAATACACATTCTCATTAACATAATTTTATGATTTTTTTTTTATAAAATACGTTTATTAATTCTTAATCTTTAAGTTTTTTTTTTTTTTTTTTAATGTTTCTTATATTATATTAAGTGTTATCATTAGAGAATCATAGTGTATTGTAAAAGCTGTTTGCAGGATGGCTAAGAGCACTTACTGGTCATTATGACTGCTCTTCTCCTCAGGTGTTTCCCTCAGTGACCGGTGAAGATGAGGACGATGTGAAGTCCCTCCGCTCTCAGCGCATGACGATGAAAACCTCGGGAAACTCTCGGGAGGAGTCCGTGAAGGAAGAAGCGTCGGTCAGTACGGTGAGATATAATAAAACACACAGATAATATCAAACCCTCTCTCTCAGTCTCATTATGAGGACGTTCTGCAGGACAACAGCCTCCAGGATCCACACGTTCAGCTCGACTCGGATGAGTTTGACGGTCGAGATTCTCCCTCTGGATCCTGTGATTCCCACGGCTCCGAGAAAAGCAACACGTGCTCCGTGTGCTAATCACAGTCATCATCACGTGTATTATTACAGTGTAAAACAGCAGTTTTCTGTGAATATATGTAAAAAATGTCATTTATTCCTGTGATCAAAGCTGCATTTTCAGCATCATTACTCCAGCCTTTAGTGTCACATGATCCTTCACAAATCACTCTAATATGAGGATTTGATGCTCAAGACACATTTATGATTATTATCAATGTTGAAATCAGTCGTGGTGCTTCATAATTCTGTTAACTTTTTTCTTCAGGATTCTTTGATGAATAGAAAGTTCAAAAGAACAGCATCTAATTGAAATATAATGTCTTTACTGTCACTTTTGATCAATTTAATGTGTCCTTGCTGAATAAAACCATCAGATGAAATCACAAGTCATCATGACGTGTCTGTTGTAAAGTTATTGAGATTAGATGTATTATTGAACTGAAATGTGCTTATCGTGTTTTCTCATCTCTACTCCGTCTCATTCAGCTTAAAGCTTTATTAATCTCTGTTCACTTTAGCTGCATGATTTTATGGTTTATATTGACAGATATCTTTATTCATTCATTTTTTTTAAGAATCTCACAAAGAAATGTCAGGCTCATATTTCATCCCAAAATCAAAAGGAAAAAGAGATCATTTTGCATAGAGAAAAATCACCTATTTTAAAACCATTATTATTCATTAGTGACATTATTTGCATGACAAATTCTCTGTTTTTGTGTGTGTGTGTGTGTGTGGGGGGGTAAAATCAGCATAAATTAGCAAATACCATCGTGATGTATAAGTACTTGACATTTTTAAATCATTTTTTGTAACAATATAAATGTCTTCAACCCCGGGCCCACACTTCTGAACGGTGGTGTACATTTTTTGCGTTTTGATTGTTGCAAATATGACTTGGGTTTAGACCGTTTTCATCAAATCCATCCAGTGCTTTGATACAGAGCTTGATTCAGATGTCATTTCTTCACGCCTCATTAGTGATAGTATGATCTGGTTAGTTGTTCTAGTGCTCATGAAGACTCGTTTGCCTTTACCCACCCTGGTGTTGTTCTGATGCCGTTTGCTCTTCTTTCTTTTATGGAACACAAAAGGAGAATTTTGCTTGCGCTCGTCCATACGAACGCGGTGAATAGCGACTCTGTCTCGCCCAGAAAAACACACAAGTCGTGAGAAATCAAGATTAATAAATACACAACATGAAATACAACGCCTAGAAACCCCTGAAAATGTATCTGACACCCCTAAATGTACTTTCATTAAATATTGAAGAGTGACGGAGTGACTTTTAAAGCGTGTATCTAAATAAATAATCATAATACATATATAAGTATAACTCTACATATATAGTAAATGTCATTCAGGTGTTCCATGTATACAAATAAAATGACATAATGTGTACAATATGCATACAGCAAAACAGCGCCGTTCATAAGTTTGGGGTTTGTGAAAGAATTTCTTCTGGTCACCATAGCAACATTTATTTGATGAAAAATACAGTAAAAACAGTGAAATATTATTACAGTTTAAAACAGCTGTTTTATATGTGAATATATAGTAAAGTGTAATTTATTCCTGTGATCAAAGCTGAATTTTCAGCATCATTACTCCAGTCTTCAGTGTCACATGATCCTTCAGAAATCACTCTAATATGATGATTTGATGATCAAGAAACATTTATGATTATTATCAGTGTTGAAAACAGTTGTGTTGCTTCATATTTCTATGAAAAGAAAAAATATATATTCTTTGATGAATAAAAAAGCTCAAAAGAACAGCATTTATTAGGGATGCACCAATACAGATACCGATAACCGATAATTCTTTATATTTGAAAGCCGATAACCTATAAATTGGCCGATAAATCTAAATCCAAATTTTTATACAATTTTTGAGAGCCTGATTACAAAAACAAAAGTCTCACCATTAAAAGCCATGTCCCAAACACACAATTATAATGTTCTCATCATAATTTTATGTAGCCGATATGACAAACTGTATTTTTTTTGTGTGATTCTGATCATATTTCAAGACATTTAAAGCCATCATGTTGAACAGTTGCGCATCTGAAGTGTCTCAGCTGAAGGAAACAATCCATTATTTATCGGCTTTGATATATCGGCCAAATTTTCTTATCGGGCCGATAACTATAAAATTAAAAATAATCATATATCAGTACCGATACCAATGTGGTGGCCGATATATCGTGCATCCCTCGCATTTATTTGAAATAGAATCTTTTGTAACATCATCTTTTTTTAAATCACTTTAAAGTGTGCATGATGAATAAAATTATTATAAAAAAACAATTAAAAAACTCTTTCTGACCCCAAACTTTTCAACAGCCAATCAAACCGATGTTGCACGATGGGATTTTTAGTCCAGGTTGTGATTCATAAAAATGTAATAAAATGGAGAGAAAAAGATGCGTTTTCAAACAAAAACGTATTAGTGTAGAATCGTCCATAACTATCTTTCTTTTTCTTTCTCTCAGTCTCAGACGGTGTTTCCCGTCGAGGGCCCGGATGAGGAACTGCGCCTGAAGGTGGCGCTCTCTCGGCTCAGACTGCAGTCGGGCTTCTGTCGCTCCTCTTTCTCTGGTGTCTGCAGGGAACAGTGGAAGCAGAAGGTGTAGAAGAACGCCATCAGGAGCAGGACACACACCATGCAGAAGATGAGGACGGCGAGGATGGTGTGAATGTGTGTGTCCTCGGAAGAAGGAGTCCCTGCAGACGTCACGTTCCCAACGGCGGCGTGTGCCATGATGGCGGAGAGGGGGATTATGGGTAGGTTTATTATCACTAACCTGCTGTAGAGGTGAAGACAGCATTTAAAGGGGTGGTATAATGACCTTTTCACAAGATGTAAAATAAGTCTCTGATGTCCCCAGAGTGTGTGTGTGAAGTTTTAGCTCAAAATACCCCACAGATATTTTTATATAGCATGTTAAAGTTGTCACTCTTTGAGGGCGAGCAAAAACACACCGTTTTGTGTCTGTCCCTTTAAATGCAAATGAGCTGCTGCTCCCGGCACAGGGGGCGGAGCTTCAAGAGCTTGTGTCCTTTTACCTCACACACACATGCACTGAAAATTTCACAAACCTTTAACCTTTTATGTTCAAACCAGAGTCAGACAATGATGGAGAGACTCAAGAAGAAGTGACGACATGTGGACAACATTTCTGAATGGTTAGTTGAAGAATTTATGTAGCTTATGTGTAGTTATCTTCTAGTCATTGATTAGCATATTCTGTCTTGATAATCTATAAATCGTGTTCAGGGGGCGGGGTTTATGTAAATTCTAGGGTTGGTGATGTCACTAACCCGGGAGGAATGTGGTGTAGTCTCTACCAGCCGTTTGTTGTAGTCCTTAAAAAGTGATTTCTTTAAAAGCAAATATCTCCCTTTGCTTTGAACTTTGAGCGTCGTAACTTTGCAGATGTTGTTTATGATCAAACAGCAACATTACTGTGGTGAATCATGTCCAGTTTACAGATCACTGAACAATAAAAGTAAAATACTGTAGAGATTTTAAAATACTTACTGTATATATATATATATATATAATAAAGCCATTATTATTATAATGCACTTTTTACATCATAAAATTATGTGGCAATTATATAGGATCTTAATGATCTAAGAATATTTTTTTTTCAGAATGCAATATTGAATTTCTTATTTCTTTAAAATTATTATTTTATTTTTTTTCAGTGAAATATGAGCTGGACGTGTTCTTGATGGACTCTGCGATATTCATACATATTTATAAACTAATAATTTAAATTAATATTATTATTATTCAGCTAAAAAGTTAAAACATTGTAATATAGTATCATTTAAAATGAATGCTTTCTACTGGAATATACAATTTTAAATGGGATGAATTTGAATTTTCATGCATGAGTTTTCAGCAGCTATTACTTCAGATATCATTCTAATATGCTGATTTAATATGTTTTGTGGAAACTGTGATTCTTTTTTTCTTTTTTATTCTATAAAGTTAAAAACAGAAACATATTTTTTTTGGTAACAATTTCTAATGACCAGCAACACATTCAGCATGTGAGGTCTATACAATACAGATGCTTACATTTACACAACATTGACATTTAGACAATAATTGGATGGAAAATGTCAATTTTGATTAGTACTCTCAGTATAAGTTTGATCTACCAGTAGTTGATGGCTCAGTCAAAAAAGAGCATGCATGGCAAGAAATATTATGCATTATCTTGTTGTCTGGTCTGAGGAGACTCACCCTGTCAGTTGTGATCTGTGAGAGTGTCTCCTGTGAAGATCAGTCCTCTTGTGTTTGCATTGCAGAATCCGCTCACTAAACGAAACAAACAAAGAACTTAAGAAAGGATGGAGAGAGCGAGGGAGGAGAGGCGGTCAATGTTGCCATGGAGACGCTCAGCGAGTGGATGAGAGCTTGAACGTGATGAACGTCAGAGTGTGATGACAACTCAACAAAGACGAGTCGATAGATAGATTAAAAATTAACATAAAAATGAGTCTTGTTATTGCTATAACATCTCATGATGAAGTGTGTGTCTCCATTCATGTTATGTGAGATGAGATGCATAAGTGTGTTCATGGGTTATTATATTCAGTCAAACAGGGATGGATAGATAGATAGATAGATAGATAGATAGATAGATAGATAGATAGATAGATAGATAGATAGATAGATAGATAGATAGATAGATAGATAGATAGATAGATAGATAGATAGATAGATAGATAGATAGAACGATAGATAGAACGATAGATAGAACGATAGATAGATAGATAGATAGAACGATAGATTGATAGATAGATAGAACGATAGATAGATAGATAGATAGATAGATAGATAGATAGATAGATAGATAGATAGATAGATAGATAGATAGATAGATAGATAGAACGATAGATTGATAGATAGATAGATAGAACGATAGATTGATAGATAGATAGATAGATAGATAGATAGATAGATAGATAGATAGATAGATAGATAGAACGATAGATAGATAGATAGAACGATAGATAGAACGATAGATAGATAGATAGATAGATAGATAGATAGATAGAACGATAGATAGAATGATAGATAGAACGATAGATAGAATGATAGATAGATAGATAGATAGAACGATAGATAGAATGATAGATAGAACGATAGATAGATAGATAGATAGAACGATAGATTGATAGATAGATAGATAGATAGATAGATAGATAGATAGAACGATAGATAGATAGATAGATAGATAGATAGATAGATAGATAGATAGAACGATAGATAGAACGATAGATAGAACGATAGATAGATAGATAGATAGATAGATAGATAGATAGAACGATAGATAGAATGATAGATAGAACGATAGATAGAATGATAGATAGATAGATAGATAGAACGATAGATAGAATGATAGATAGAACGATAGATAGATAGATAGATAGAACGATAGATAGATAGATAGATAGATAGATAGATAGATAGATAGATAGATAGATAGAACGATAGATAGATAGATAGATAGATAGAACGATAGATAGATAGATAGATAGATAGATAGAACGATAGATAGAACGATAGATAGATAGATAGAACGATAGATAGAATGATAGATAGATAGAACGATAAATAGATAGATAGATAGAACGATAGATTGATAGATAGATAGATAGAACGATAGATAGATAGAACGATAGATAGAATGATAGATTGATAGATAGATAGATAGATAGATAGATAGATAGATAGATAGATAGATAGATAGATAGATAGATAGAACGATAGATAGAACAATAGATAGATAGAACGATAGATAGATAGAACGATAGATAGATAGAACGATAGATAGAACGATAGATAGATAGATAGAACGACAGATAGAACGATAGAAAGAACGATAGAATGATAGATAGATAGATAGATAGAACGATAGAATGATAGATAGAACGATAGATTGATAGATCCCCCCCCCCAGATCTTAATGTGAGCATCAGTGGATGTATGCAGATTTTGATCATGCAGTTATTTTGTGTTGTGGTCTATATGTATACATCAATTATGCGAAATAGCTTATATTAAAATAGCAGTACTGAATAAAAACAGATTGCATTTTTTTTAAATCCCTCCTTTTTAAATTATTAACATTTTGCAGATTCTCCAATTACTCCAATCTTAAGTAGTTTCTTTCTCTTGCAAAACACATTAGAGAAAATATATATTTAAAAAATCCTTTAAATGTATTTTATTTAAATCTAATAACAATTTTATTTACAAATCGAAGTGAATCATTCTGAATTTGCACAAAACATTTGTTTTGAAGCCTCCTCAAAACTGCACAAATAAAAAATTTAAAAAGTATTTTATGGTTAAAATGTAAACAAAAGATGTCAGTGGGGTTAGTAAAATAATCTTTATTGTTCTTGCTCCATGCACAGATATTTTTCTTGTTTTAAGCACAAACTCACTCACTTTTGATGCACTTTCCAGACTTGTGTAATGGCAAACGTTTCAAAATAAAATCACTTTCTTCCTTACAAAAATAAAAACAGACATATTTAAAGGAAAATGTGGACACCTTTGGAGCACTTATTGTTCTGATTATATGCAAATCATCATGTGTGGTTATTGTACTGCAAAAAAAAAAAAAAAATCCTTTCTCAGTATTTTTGTCTTGTTTTTTTTATATTTAAACATTCTTAAATCAAGATGCATACTTGAAGCAGAATCGCTAAAGATATTATGTCCTGTTTTCTGAATACATTCATCTAAATTAAGTATAATAATATTAATATCAGCCAATGGGGGTCAGAAAAATCATTTTAATTCAAAGAGAAAAAGTTTATTTTTCTGAAGTCATTGGCAGATTTTTTTTCTTGTTTTATACAAACTCACTTAATTTTGATAAAACATTTTTTCAGAAAACAAGACTTAAGGCCCTATCACACACCCGGTGCAATGCAGCGCCAGGCGCGACGCAAGTGTGTTTTGCTAGTTTCAGCCCGACGCAGTTATCATTTTCTTGTCCTGCGCCTCGTTGTTTAAATAGCAAATGTATTTGCGCCCATTTGTGCGCCCATGAGCTGCTGGTCTGAGAACGAGTGTGTGTTCTGGTGCATTGTTGGAGAGTTGCTATTTTGAGGAACAGAAATAGACTGAGCCGTTGACCGACTGAAACCTGCTCTAAAGTCAATGGCGCAATATATATATTTTTGTTATTTAAAGAGCGCGTTAGTAATGTGTGCCTACAGGCGGATCCACAACACACGGTATACTCTGCTTATTACACACACAGGGACGCACAGCAGCACACACACATGCCAAATATTTAAAATAAAAGGATTACAATGTAAAAGATTATTATTGTGTACATAAAGATATGGTGAATCCGGCTTGTCCCGATGATGTTCTGCTTGCACACTTTAACCTCGCGCACGAGCAGATCCGTTTGCGCTCTAGAGACGCGTTCGGTCTTTCCACTACCAAATTCCGTCATGTAAATAGCGAATCTGCCATGGCACGAGCACAACTGGCATTTAAAGGGAATGGGAGATGAGACTCTGATTGGTTTAACCGCACGTAAATCCCAAAACACACCCATTACTCATTAAGAGAATAGGGAAAACCCTTTTAGACCATGCGCCGGGAGCGCCGACCATTTTTCCGGTCGTTAAACTAGCAAAAGTGGATTCGGACGCCCTAAGTGAACTTGCGCCCTGCGCTTTAGACCATGCGCTTAGATCCTTAAAATAGGGCCCTAAATATCTGAAGTCATTTAGCATCTCCAGTAAAAAATGTTTTTGGATATTTGCACTGGAAAACAAAACAAAAAATACTGAGTAAGAACATACATTTTTTTTTTGCAGTGCATATGCTTGTTCAGCTCAGGAAAGTTCACTTCTTCCTGGTGATGAGGTTGTTGCAGATCCAATTCATCCCGTCCTGAAAACACACAGAGAGAATGGAAGACTGAGGTGATGCTGTTCTGACCCAAACTCTTTAGTCTTTAGCGGCCCCTAACAAATTAATAACTTTTTGACAACAAAAATGAAACATCACTGAACTTACTTAAGCTGGACTATAAACGCTATTTTCTTCTAAAAACAAACTCTGTTGCATTATTTTCCTGTTATCTCCGTAAAGCTGCCTTTGAAACAATCTGTATTGTAAAAAGCACTATATAAATAAAGGTGACTTGACTATGTCCTGAAAACACACAGAGGGAATGGAAGATTTAGGTGATGCTGTTCTTAAACTGCTGTGAAGTAACGAGATACACTGCTAGTAGTTGTGTGTGTGTGTGTGTGTGTGAGTGTTTCTCACCGGCACTCCCTCTCCGGTGAGCGCAGAACAGGCCTGGATCTGCCAGACTCGATCTCTGTACGTGTGCAGGTTCAGACCCTCCGCGATCTCGCTGGATGGAGACGCCGTGCCTAAATCCTGTTTATTGGCAAAGATGAGGATGGGAACGCCTGCGAGGTTTTCCTCGTCGATCAGCTCTGACAGTTCCTGCAGACACACACATTTGATTTATTATCTGTGCACATCATTAGTGTTTTAAATTCATGCGTCTCATAATCTTGAATGAGAATAAGTTCCTCTCGCAGCATCTCTCCTCTTCTCTGATGATGTGGGCGGAGCAACCTGTCACTCACATGAGATCAGCCAATAGCAAACCACAACCATCCAATCAATTCCACACAGACACAATCAAGCCCCGCCCACATTTGTTTCTGTTCCAGAAGCGTTTCACTCGGATATACGACACAATAGAGAAGACTAATGCAACTTCTGTTTCATAAAATAAAAAAAGATTACAAAAAAAATTGTAACAATATAAATGTCTTTACTGTCACTTTTGATCAATTGAATGCGTCCTTGCTGAATAAAAGTAGGCCTTATTAATTTTTTTTTAAATCTTACTGACCCAAACTTTTGAATAGTAGTGAATCAAGGTTTCCACAAAAATATTAAGCAGCAAAAACATTTTCAACATTGATAATCAAGTAATATGAAATGTTATTATCTATAGTTCCCTTACTAGGGAAAAACTAATAGACCTAAACCTCCCTAGTGAAAAATCCCTATACCAAAATGTATTTAAATTACATTTATTTCATACTAAGTACAGAATAATACAAACCCATTAACATAATTACCTGATAGATTGCTTGAGACTTACTGATATAAATATAATTAAACTTTATTTGGAGTGCTTCTTTATTGCACAATGCACATTTCTTAATATTAAGCCTAAAATGTGTTTAAAAATAACTATTAGTACGGATAGTATGTATAATATCAGTCTTTAAATGCAAGATATTTGCAATAGTTCCACTTTAACACAATCAAATATACTTCAGTTTATCTTTAGTTGGACATCAGCAGTATTTCTGGAAAACCAAAGAGCATTAAGTACAAAAGTAGTTGTTCCAATTTAACAGAATTTAAGTATATTCATTTAGTATACCAAAAGTGCAATTTCAGGGTATTTATATTAAGTAAATAAATATGTAAATGTATTTGTAGCATAAAATACATGTATTTCAAATACATTTTAGTATATTTATTTTTCACTAGGGCTTACATGCAGTTTTACAGTAAAATACAGTTTTTTGGAAGTAAAAATAAATAAATAAATAATCAAAGCCGTAAACTGTCATTCCCAAAATTCCCTGTCCGACACTTCACATTTGATGGGTTTTAATTATGTATTTTGATAATTATGTTTCTTCTTAGTTTTTTCTTATCAGTTATGCACATATGATGTGTGTGTGTGTGTGTGTGTGTGTGCGTGTGTGTGTGTGTTTAGATGCACCTCTGTCGGTGTGAGTGATGTGTGTGTGTGTCGGTGTGTTTAGACTCACCTGTGTCGATGTGAGTGATATGTGTGTGTTTAGACTCACCTGTGTCTGTGTGTGTGTGTGTGTTTAGACGCACCTGTGTCGGTGTGAGTGATGTGTGTGTGTGTGTGTGTGTGTGTGTGTGTGTGTGTGTGTGTTTAGACGCACCTGTGTCGGTGTGAGTGATGTGTGTGTGTGTCGGTGTGTTTAGACTCACCTGTGTCGATGTGAGTGATCTGTGTGTGTTTAGACTCACCTGTGTCTGTGTGTGTGTTTAGACGCACCTGTGTCGGTGTGAGTGATGTGTGTGTGTGTGTGTGTGTGTGTGTGTGTTTAGACGCACCTGTGTCGGTATGAGTGATGTGTGTGTGTGTGTGTGTGTTTAGACGCACCTGTGTCGGTATGAGTGATGTGTGTGTGTGTGTGTGTGTTTAGACGCACCTGTGTCGGTGTGAGTGATGTGTGTGTGTGTGTGTTTGTGTTTAGACTCACCTGTGTCGGTGTGAGTGATGTGTGTGTGTGTGTGTTTGTGTTTAGACTCACCTGTGTCGGTGTGAGTGATGTGTGTGTGTGTGTTTAGACGCACATGTGTTGGTGTGAGTGTTGTGTGTGTGTGTGTTTAGACTCACCTGTGTTGGTGTGAGTGATGTGTGTGTGTGTGTGTGTGTGTGTTTAGATGCACCTCTGTCGTGTGAGTGATGTGTGTGTGTGTCGGTGTGTTTAGACTCACCTGTGTCGGTGTGAGTGATGTGTGTGTGTGTGTGTGTTTAGACTCACCTGTGTCTGTGTTTGTGTGTGTGTGTGTGTTTAGACGCACCTGTGTCGGTGTGAGTGATGTGTGTGTGTTTAGACTCACCTGTGTCTGTGTGTGTGTGTGTGTTTAGACGCACCTGTGTCGGTGTGAGTGATGTGTGTGTGTGTGTGTGTGTGTGTGTTTAGACGCACCTGTGTCGGTATGAGTGATGTGTGTGTGTGTGTGTGTGTGTGTGTGTGTGTTTAGACGCACCTGTGTCGGTGTGAGTGATGTGTGTGTGTGTGTGTGTGTTTAGACTCACCTGTGTCTGTGTTTGTGTGTGTGTGTGTTTAGACGCACATGTGTCGGTGTGAGTGATGTGTGTGTGTTTAGACTCACCTGTGTCTGTGTGAGTGATGTGTGTGTCTTTTTAGTTTTTTCTCATCAGTTATGCAAATTAGGGATTTATGTTACATCTTATGTTGTTAAATGAATGTTTACAGGATTATTTTAGTGTCATGAGTGTCAGATGACAGAAATCCCAGATTTCCAGTAAAGACTTCTGAACTCCACTGTGTGTTTCCCTTGTTTTACGGTGTAATTTAACACAGCTCGCCGCTAACACACAAGGAACAAACAACTTTTGTCCCGGTATTTGCATATAATTCCGTGTCTTACCAATCCCGTTTCCTCGAACCGCTTCTTGTCAGTGCTGTCAATGACATAAACCTACAGATGAACCAGCAAAACAAGTCTTGTTAGAATGCAAATAGTGACATTTGAAACATACAATTACTGCTATTTCTTTGTAGTATTGTGCTGTCTTTCTAAAGTAGTAATTTCTCACCAATAAATCAGTGTTTTCTAGGTATTTTTTCCAGAAAGGACGGATCTTCCTC
>NC_140219.1:3255000-3267500 GCF_951802725.1 Rutilus rutilus | reverse complement strand
CGTCGTGACACAGAGAAAGCGATAAACGTACCTTTGGAGCGTCGCCCATCTTGACTTGTGTTCCGTCCCGCTGTCTTACATTCCTCCGTTGTGTCTGCGGGGTTATGGATGTGTGTGTGATGACAATCCCTCTCCCATGTTCAGGTGTTTGTGAGTGTGTTGTGTTGGACAGAAGACTTGCAGAATGGAGGATTAGGAGAGAATTAGTGTCTCTCTCCTTCCCACCCCCACTGAGACTCTACCAGCATTATCTCTCACTTACTATCACTGCTAACTAGCTTTACTACTGGCTTGGCACTTTTTCACTAGTACATTTTTTTATACATTTTTCAGTAGTTCGTATGGGTGTAACAATATATCCTCTCACAATATAAAAATGCAACAATTTGTATCGTGGATAGTGATTAACTGTATTGTGTAATTCACCCAAAATAAAAAAGTTGTTCGTGATTACTGGATAAGGTTTACAATTTTGTTTATTGTTTATGTTTCTCAAACAAAATCTAGACAATTTAATATATTTTAGAGCTGAGCATAACTATTAAACTTCCATGACTGCACTTAATTGTATTGAATGCTTCAAATCTTAAAAAAAACTGCACTTGCATAACATATTAATGAAATAAAATGCCATTTACGTACTGAAAGAGATTCACTTTTTTTGTTTCTTAACACTTGCACTATGACAAATTAAATGTTCGACTTTACAGTATATTTGTGTCTCCAGCAGAGGGCGCTTGATCTCCACTTGATTATAATTTTCACTGTAGTGTGTTATTCGATATTATGATTTAAATATATAAACTTGGTTAACTGAAATATATGAAATGTAGTAAATCACAACCTCATGATTAAAATGATTCATGCATGACATACAGGTTTCATTAGAAATGACATTAAAGTATATTTTAGTTTAGCATAATGCTTGTATATATTATATATTCATAAGTACATTTAAACCATATTTCACAGACAATAAAATGATGAAATTACATATAAAGATGTACATACATTCAACTA
The DNA here is from genome assembly GCF_951802725.1 of Rutilus rutilus. Taxonomy (NCBI): domain Eukaryota; kingdom Metazoa; phylum Chordata; class Actinopteri; order Cypriniformes; family Leuciscidae; genus Rutilus; species Rutilus rutilus. The sequence continues at coordinate 3,266,480 of NC_140219.1, read as the reverse complement.
ATTACCTTTCATTTAAATGTAAACTATAATAATACATTTTCATTTAATTGCAAATTAAGTGTCTAAAAGCACTACACATTCAGTTCACACTTAGTGTATTTTTAAAAGTAGGCCTATATCATTTTTTAAGTATGATAACTTTAAGTATGCTAAAGTGTAGGCTACTTCCTTTTCCACAATGGTAGCATTGCAGATTATTTAATTTTGGGGAGATTTTGATGAGAAATGTTTGAGAAAATGACTAAAATCGCTGCATTCTGCTTTCAGGCCAGTAGATGGCGATGTCACTTTGTGAAGAAACACACGCGTCTATAGAGTTAACACATAATACACACACGTGTCACCGTTTTCACAAATTCACATTTTTGTAGTTTACACAGAGACTATTACCGTATCGTTTTCATAAACGTTCACTTTAAAACCCGTTTTCAAAATTTTGCGTTTTCATGACCCCTTCTATCTTAGTTTACATGAGGTTTCAACTAACAGCATTTAACGTTTTAAGCGTTTGGCTGTTCATTTACATGACACCGGCGTTTTAAGAGCCTGAAAATACAAACTATAGCCTACTATCCTATGACGCCATAGGAGGGGATTTATAAAATTCAGTCAAGTGCATTTGGTCGCTGGTAGGTCACATGATAAAGACAACATGGCGAATGTAGTACATCCAGATTACATTCATTCTATTTATACACATCATACAGAATACTTGATTCTGATAGGTCAATCGCGCCCCGATCACAGCCTCTGAAAAAAAAAAGAGCTTTACTCTCGCTAGGAACGGTTTTTATTCGTGGAAGTTTTGCATTTGGTGAGCTAATAAAATATAAAAGCTCAGTCGAATCAATATTTTGTGAACAGTTATTTAATTATGCCATCCAGTATCATGGACTCGCTCTATCGTTTCATACAAACGCTGCTGCCATTTTGTGACGATTGTTTTGTACACTTTTGGATAAATAAAATACAAACAGGTACGATTTTAAAACAGTTTAAACTCAAATCAATATCTCTTATCCCATAATTATTAATGTGGTGAAATGCTGTATAATAAGTGTTATGACTGTATACCGTATCTCTTAAATGTCCGTCTAGTTTGAATATCCGTAAAGAAGCTTTACGTTTAAAGACCTAATAAAATATTTCGACTCAGATCAAAATTTCATGTTTAATTATTTACTTATGTGGCATGTAGCCATGTAAATGTGATAACGTGCATCCACCCAGTTGTTATCTCAGAATAAACCCCTTCAGGTGTGTGTGTGTGTGTGTGTGTGTGTTCGTTCCTTCGGGCAGATGAAGACCTGATCCTGATCACCAAGTCAGGGGTTTATTCTGAGATGACTCGGGACTAGGACTCAGGACTCAGTCTTAGTAGGCCTAGTAGCTGGTGACGGTGGTGTTCACTGTGCTGTGGATGTTCTCCATGTTCTGTTGCCTTTGTCTCTTCCTGGCCTGACTCTGAACTGAGAGAGAGAGAGAGAGAGAGAGAGAGAGATGAAATGCAGTAGGACGACATGCAGATGTTTACTGTCAGAGGTTTACCTTGTCCTCTCCTCAGCGAGATCTTCATGCCGATGGCAAACATCATGAGGAGAGCAGCCGCTGCGCCGACACAAACCAGAAGAATCACCATATTATTGGGAACTGAAAGCACAAAGAAAACAAGAGTGACATTACAAATATTGCCTGTCATTGCCTTCTCCATCCTAGGGCTGTCGCGATAACCGCAATATTGTAGTAGCCTACCGCACTACTGACAAGCCAACCGCAGAGCAATGCAAGTAGGCCTAACCGCAGCAACCGGGATATTCGCGTGTTTTCTTTTTTCATAAGGCTATACCCTTCTTGTTTTGAGCTTCGTGCATGTGTATTGAATGTTAAATAAGTTAATAATTATAACAAGACTGTTCTCTTTCATCATCTCGTTTCGAGATCCACCTATGGGAAGGGCATCCTGTACCTGACCTCTGCAGAAGCATCCAATTGCACCAAGTCTGGCTAACAGACAGAAGCACGCAGCCAATGCCAGGTAAGGCCACACCCCCTTACCTAAGGCATATAGCTGTCAGGCGCGCTGCTATTCCTCAGTTAACATTCGCTTCTCGCGATCTCTGCACTGACACAGTTCGGTTGGATTAACGTTACGCTGCTCACTTTCGAGTCTTCAGGAGGACATATCGCCAGATCAGCCTCCGCCAGACGTGAGTGACAGTTGTTTCTTCAGCCTATCCGCTTGTGTTTTTTGCATCCGGAGCCGCCCGCGCTCTCGCTGTCCTTCACCTGCTCCTCCTTACATGGCTGCCCGCCACAGATTTTTCCGAGTTCTTCACCGCTAGCCCCTATGTGACCGTCTAAACAGCCGCTTCTCCGGGGAACAGCCTATCACGACGAGCCTGCCCGGCCGCGTGTGGTGCTCTAATCGCCGCTAAGGACCCTCTCGTTCTGCACGGTTTGCTTGGGCTTAACACGCTCAAGAAGCTTTGGAGAACCCGGAGAATTGCGGTCATTGTAATTGCTGCACATGTAGCTTTTTACTAAGCCGGCTTTTAGTTGCACGACCCAGCGCGCCGTGCTCGGCCTTTCTGACTCGGATGGGGGACACGGTGATGATGACGCGCTACCGGGGGACTCCCGGAGCGCCACCTCTCTAAAAATTTGAGCTGACATCAGCCCAATCCGCATTCCCTGAAGAGGACATCTTCGCGGAAAAACCTCACTCTCGTTGAAGAACCGGCCGGTTCCAGCGACGGGGATGACGCGGTCCTTTTAGCGTTCCCTAGGCTAGCGCTCACGCGGCTTTGCCTCAGTCCATCCTCCTGGAAGTTTGTGAGCGAGCGGCCGTTCGTCTCAACATTGTGTGGCCAGCTCCACAGAGCGCCACCGACCAGGCTAGGAATATTTACGACGGGTAAGCGCTGAGACCACCGCCCAGTCTGAGGAAACAACTCTTAAAACTGGAGCGTCCCGCTAGACTGTTAACACGGTCTCACGGGCCTTGATGTGTTACGATTACATGTTGAGGCTTTCAATTTATGCCTTCCTAGGAAGGCGGCCCCGAACGCAAGTGGCCTGCCTGTTGTTCGACCGTTGGGAGTATCGAGCCCGCGTTCACGGGCCACGAGGACGTTTAGTGGATGTTGTGTGTGTGCCCCCCCCCCCAAGCGGGGCTGTCGTGAGGAAAAGTACATAGCAGTGTTACCACACTGCACGCACTTGGTTCCCCTCACCCAGTTATTAAAGGCTTCGGCCCCAGTGTTTCCCAACACAAAACACACACATTACTAAACAACACATTTAACAAACGAATCAAATGAATTCGTGCAGATTTATATATCTGCCAACATAGAGAGCAAATCTCTCTGATCCCATGCATGTCACCCTGAGTCCGTCCACAAGAGGGCGCCATTGCCTCACAAATCAACTAGCTGGGCTCACACAGCTCAGTTGTGGCTGCCCAGCCATGTGTTTTTAGTGGACGTTGCGTGTGGAAGGCTTTGGCCCCTGTGTTCCCCAACACAAAACACACACATAACTAAATAACACTTTAAAACAAACGAATTAAATAAATCCGTTACAGAGAGAGTATCTCTCTCCGCGGATATTATTTTTCTGCCTGCACTTGAGACTGCCCAGTTCATGTGTTCAGGAGATATGCGTGTTTTCCGCCCACTTTCAGGCCTTGCGAGGGAAAGTTTAGCACAGTGGACACCACACTATGTTCCCCTCACTCTGTCAATAAAGGCTCCGGCCCCAGTGTTTGCCCAACACAAAACACACAAAGTTACGAATCAAATGAATTCGTTTTGGAGAGAAGACCTCTCTCCGCAGAGAAAACTTCTCACTGCAGAGAGAGGAAATCCCTCCGAACCCCTGCATGTCGCCTCTAGTTTGCCCACTAGATGGCGCCTTTGCATCACAAATGAACCAGCTGGACCCATACAGCCCCGCTCCGGCCCGAGCGGGGGCGCTCTCGAGTCACGAAGCGGCTTGGCAAGCCATTTCAGCGCCCGAGTGGGTTTTGCGTACCGTAACCCAGGGTTACAGGCTGCAGTTTGCAATAAAACCTCCACTTTTCAACGGCGTTCTCTCTTCTCACACAGAAGAAAACGCCTCACACATTCTGAAAGAGGAAATTTCCTCCCTCCTAAACAAGAGCGATTCAGATGGTGCCACCCAATCTTATAAACCATGGTTTTTATTCCTGGTATTTTCATGTTTCCAAAAGGCGTGGTGCCCCCCGCCCTATGTGGACCTTCGAATGTTGAACAAACATTTGAGGAAATACAATTTCAGAATGTGACACAAGGCTCTCTCGCCCGTGCCATAAAGCAGAACGACTGGTTCACATCAGTCGATCTGAAAGATGCTTTCTTTCACATAAGTATCTACCCTCCACACAGGAAATATCTTCGTCTCGCCTACCAAGGCATTTGTTACGAATTCACAGTTCTTCCGTTCGGGCGAAATTTGAGTCCCCGAACTTTCTGTCTGTGTGCGGAGGCGGGCGTGGCGCCCCTGAGACTATCAGGGCTGAGAATTCTGACTTACATATACGATTGGTTCATCATAGCCAAATCGAAGGAGAAGGTGTCGCTGGACACCGGCCGGGTGCTCGCGCACATCACATCCCTCGGGTTCAAGGTGAATGCGAGCAAAAGCAATCTGACTCCCAGTCAGAATGTAATTTTCCTGGGCTTGGAATTGAACTCAGTCTCCATGCGAGCGCGTCTCTCTCAAGAGCGCGTTCGCTCTCTGATGAACTGTCTGTCTCAGTTCAGAGAAGGGGCGAGAGTACAATATCGCACATGCCTCAGGTTGCAGGGTCTCATGGCTTCATCTATCCAAGTTGTGCCTTTGGGTCTCCTGAGAATGAGAGCGTTCACGAAATGGGTTTTGTCACTACATTTCAGCCCGATTCGCGATCTCTGCTGCTCGGTAACAGTGACGCGCGCCTGCTCGGTGGCCCTGCGCCATTGGGAGAGCGAGAACTTTTACGCACGGGGAACGGGGGGCGGTTACGATGCGGAAAGTTTTGACGACAGATGCGTCCTTAACAGGCTGGGGTGCCACCCAGGAAGGCAGAATGGTGAATGGTCTGTGGCTGAGCAGACTACGTTCAGCGCACATCAACTATTTAGAGCTTTTACCATTTGGAAAGCTCTGAATCATTTTCTGGCTCACCTGCAGGGACATCCCGTTCTAGTACGGTGCGACAATACCACGGCAGTGGCTTATATCAACCGTCAGGGCGGCATGCGCTCGTCAAAACTCCACGCTCTAGCTTACAGGCTGTTGGTGTGGAGCAGACGGGTTTTTCTGTCATTACGCGTGACTCATGTTCGGGGCATTCTGAACAGAGGCGCGGATCTGCTATCGAGGGGAAACCCAATCTAAGGGGATTGGCGTCTTCACCCGCAGATAGTGGAGATGTTATGGAGACAGGCAGCCGTAGATCTTTTCGCCTCGCGCGAAAACCACCATTGTCCTATGTTCTTCCCGACTAAAGGACGTGCCCCTCAGGGCAGACGCACTGGCCCACCCATGGCCCAAAGTGCTGCTGTATGCTTTTCCTCCCCTGTGCCTGATAATTTCACACTGGCCAGGGTGAGAGAGCACGGCCTGTCTTTCATTCTGATAGCACCCAGGTGGCTCAAAGCCCCGTGGCTGGCAGAGATAATCCCTCTGTTGTACGCCGAGCCATGGCGCCTCCCCCCTCGCACGGACATACTGTCCCAAGCCAACGGGGAGATTTACCACCCCCACCCGGACAGGGTGACTCTCTGGGCCTGGCCCGTGAGAGGACGAACCTAAATGCACTGGGGCTCCCGCCGCGTGTTATCGCCACTACTCAGAATGCCAGGGCCGTTTCCACACGATCCCTATATGGCTGTAAGTGGCAAGTGTTCGAAGGGTGGTGTGATGGGCGTGGTCTCACATCTTATCAGTGCTCGGTGCCTGATATTTTGTGTTTCCTGCAAGACCTCATGGAAAGAGGCAGGTCCTTTTCCACCATTAAGGTCTACCTGGCTGCGTTTTTCAGCCTGTCATGTGGGTTTTGAGGGCTCCACCGTCAGGCAGCACCCTCTAACCCGCAGTTTTATGAAGGGTGCACGCCGCTCTTTGCCGGTCATCAGGAGATCTGTTCCAGAGTGGGTCCTCTCCATGGTGCCAGAAGCGCGGTCTCTTTATCCTTTTGAGCCTCTGGGAAGTATTTCCCTTAAGCTGCTGTCCCTCAAGACAGCTTTGCTCTCGGCCTTGGCATCTGCTAAACGGGTCAGTGAGCTACATGCACTCTTGGTTCACCCCTCGTGCGCCAAATTCTCCCTAAGTGGAGATAAGGTTTCCCTTAAGCCTAACCCGGCCTTCATGCCGAAATGCTTCCCTGTGTTCACTTTGGAGGTTTTGGAGCTATCCGCTTTTCACCCTCCACCCTTTGCCTCCTCGGAGGATCAGGGGCTGAATGCTCTGTGTCCCGGTCGTGCTCTGCAAGCATGTATGACCAGGACCAGTGCTTTCCGCAAGAGCGACCAGCTCTTTGTTTCAAGGGCTCCCCCGCACAAGGGGAGTCCCAATTCAAAGCAATGCCTCTCACATTGGCTTGTGGACGCTATACTATGGCTTATGAAGCAAAGGGAGTGCAGCCCCCAGGGGGCATCAGAGCTCATTCTACAAGGGGCTTAGCCGCCTCTTGGGCTTTGTTCAGGGGAGTGCCACTGCAGGACATCTGCTCCGCGGCCAGCTGGGCCTCTCCTCATACCTTTGAGCGTTACTACCGGTTGTATGTCACCAGAACCTCGGTGGCACACTCGGTCCTAGGGGTAGGGTCCTCTTAGCCCTTTCCCACAGCCCCGTTGGGTTAACCAACGAGGAGTGAATGGGCCGGCTGGCCATGTTCATTCCTGTCACCAAGCATTCGCATTCCTTCTTGGGTTTAGCTATGTGCATTGGTGGTGCGGGGGCCATTATCATGTATGTGTCTCATGCATGTTTCATGCCCTGCTTGTCCACGGCAGTTTAGCGTGGCGTCACCCTTGCAGGGTCATGTTTGTGGGACGTGTCAGGCACCGCCTCTCTGAGGTGACCGTCCTTCTCTGGCCTTCAGAACCTCACTGTGAGTGTATTGGGCAATCGGCCAGCTGTCCATGTCTCTCCCATAGGTGGATCTCGAAACGAGATGATGAAAGAGAACAATAGGTTACTGTCGTAACCCCGGTTCTCTGAAACATCGAGTGGAGAGACCCACCAGCTTCGCCCCGCTTGCCGCACGAGAAGCGAATATACTTACTGAGGAATAGCAGCGCGCCTGACAGCTATATGCCTTAGGTAAGGGGGTGTGGCCTTACCTGGCATTGGCTGCGCGCTTCTGTCTGTTAGCCAGACTTGGTGCAATTGGATGCTTCTGCAGAGGTCAGGTACAGGATGCCCTTCCCATAGGTGGATCTCTCCACTCGATGTTTCAGAGAACCGGGGTTACGACAGTAACCTATTGTTTTTTATCATGGTGATTTGTACAGAGGCTTCGTGGATTTGTAGCTTACTTAAGCCTAAACAGAGTGAATTAGAGAGATCGACTGAGCGCGTGCGATTACCTGCGTGTGTCTTTGAGGTCAAGTCATCATATATATTCGTGAAAAGGTTGCCGTGTCCAAGGAAAGCGAAATATTTGTCGTATCATCCTTTTAACGTTTAAGGGTATTTTCCATGAATGGCGTCAGTGGTCAGCATCCACAGCGCGAGGAAGCCGCGGGAAGCATGAGTCTTGAAAAGTGGAGCTCAAAGTTAAAAAATAATTAACACCTTGTTTCATTACATCTATCTTTTAATGAATCAGCGTTTTTGGACGTGTTCATTGAATGAATGGTTTACTGACTCACTCAAAGTAAGACAGTCCGTTGCGCGCTGAGTGACAGCTTTTCAATGCGCAGAGATGCTGTTTAGTTTCGGTTACATTGGTTACTGAAAATGTCCTCGTTTTTGTGCATGGTTTGTGCAAATAAATAAATAATAATACCGCGATAATACCGCATATCGCACTATTGAGACACTCAAAATTAGCGCAAGGGAAATTCCTTCACCGCGACTTCAGGATTATTTGATGAATAGAAAGTAAAAAAAAAAAAAAACATAATTTATTTGAAATAGAAATCTATTGTAACATTATAAATGTTCTTTCCTGTCACTTCTGATCAATTTAATGCATCTTTGCTGAACAAAAGTTAATTTCTGTAAACTGTTTTACCCTAACATTTTGAATGGTAGTGTATCATGGTTTCTACAAAAATATGAAGCAGCACAACTGTTTTCAACATTGATAATAATCATAAATGTTTCTTGAGTCATCATAGAGTGATTTTTGAAGGATCATGTGACACTGAAGACTGGAGTAATGATGCTGAAAATTCAGCTTTGATCACAGGAATAAATTACACTTTACATCACATAGAAATCAACTATTTCAAATTCTAATAATATATAAAAAAAATAATCTGTATTTTTGATCAAATAAATGCAGATTTGGTGAGCAGAAGAGATTAATATTTGCTGAAGAAGTTGTTAATTTTATACATTAATATATATATATATATTATATATATATTAATGTATAAAATTAACAACTTCTACAGCAAATATTAATTTAGTTCATTTCAATGTTTACTAATACATTACTAAAATCAAAAGTTGTATTTGTTAACATTAGTTAATGCACAAGTAACATGAACAAACAATGAACGACTGTATTTTTATTAACATTAACAAAGTTTAATAAATATTTAAACAAATGCATTGCTCATGGTTAGTTCGTATTAGTTAACGCATTAATAATGTCAACAAATGAGACCTTACTGTAACCTAAATTTACGTGATTCACTAGTATTTTATGATATCATGGTCAGTGATCTCAAATTCGTCACAGTGTCAAAAAATGTGGAAACAATCATAAAATAATGAGCAGTATAATCACCTTTTACTTCAACGGTTATACTGGAGTTGAATTCCCCACAATCACTCTTAACCTTACAGAGGATGACTGCGGTCTTAAAAATATGCTCGATCTCATATGTTTCTGATGTTTCTTCTTGTTCCTCATTGTCCTTCATCCAGCTGATGATGGAGCCATTGGGAAGATCATGAACGCATGTCAGGATCACGTCTGAACGCTCGTCGACTGGGAAGGACGAATTGGTTTTTATGGTCACATTAAAAGCTGGGAAGGAGAGCAAAAGGTCAAAGGTCATCATACATTTCATACATGGAAAACGTTCTTTATGAGGATCAATCGGCAGCATCGATTTGATCAGTGTGTGTTTCAGGCATTAATTGTACCTTTTATCGTGCAGTTTTCTGGAACACCTATAAGGAGAATGAGAACAGAAGTTTCATAAACTGCATTGGTTTTCTAAAATAAAAATTATTTTAATTCGTAACATTAGTGATTTGTAGTTGATTACAAAAAACTATTCTTAAAACTTGTGTCCGCTAATTTTTATACACAACCAGCTGCATTTTAATATAGTTTTAATTGATTGGATAAGAAGATGATATGATATGTAACTGACCATTGGTCGAGTTTTGTGACGCGTTATAAAAACAGTTACAACATTTATCCAGTTTACATGTGTCAGATTGTCCAATGCCTTGATCCACTGAGAGAGAGAGAGAGAGAGAGAGAGAGAGAGAGAGAGAGTTTTTGAGTTTATTACAACGTCAGCAAAACATCCAATCACATTATCCAAAAACAAAAACAAAAAAGAGGTACAAAAATCAAGACTTATTGTAACATGGTAGTAAAAATCAACAGCTCCTAAATCATTCATCAGTTTATAGAACTTGAAATCAAACATAACCCTTGCTTTTACCATATTTGTAAATACAATAACCACATGTTGTCCTTCTCTACCGTCAATTTTGTTTTTCCTGGTTATGTAAACAGCAAGTTTGGCTTGTCCGATTAAAAAAAATCAACAATTGACTTTTTATTCCTTGCGCCACACTATGGGTCCAAGAATCCAAATCTTAGAAGAAAAAATCTCCCCAAAATTCATGAAAAGAACATCAACAGTCTTGACCATTATAAAAATAAAAAAAAACAATGAAAAATGGTCTCCCTCATTTTACAAAAAGGACAATCACTTGATACATTGGGATTAATTAAGATCACAAATGCATTTACATTTAGAGAGAGAGAGAGAGAGAGAGAGCAAGTGAGTGAGAGAGAGAGGATGAAATATATTGGATTAAATATTAATCTCACAATATTTAAAGATGGAAATCTTGTTTGCGTTCTTTTACGTTAAAAAATTGCGTTATCTTTTTTGATTTTCTCATCCTGTTTATATTTATTTGTAAAAAAACAAAACAAAAAAAATATATATTATTTTGGCGGGAAATCAACAGCACAATCATCAATTAGCAAAGGGTGATTTCTATGATTGTTTTGTAGCTCATAAAGTTGATTAGAAATATAAAAATGAACTTTAAGTAGGTGTCCTTGTAGGCTATAATCGTTAACTAAAACTAAAATCATGAAAAAAAGTGAGAAAAAAGCGAGAAAAATCATGAGAAAAAAGTTACTTACAACTGAAATAAACTTAAAATACAAAGAATGCTAAACTGATTTTATTTCAGCATTTCTCATTACAATTATTGGATCACACAATACACTAATAAACATAATAGAGTCATGCATAAATGAAACGGGTAAGACCGCACTCAACTAATATTCTTATTCGAAACATTAATAAAAACTATATAATCAATGATACTAAAATAACGCACTCACTCACTGAGCAATATCAGGTTAGTTTCCATGCGATCAGGCATTTACTGTGTGAAGTATATTAAACTTAACTATATCAGGTTTAATATATGCAGAGAAATACTTACAGAGATGAAGAAGACAGACAGTGAAGAGCAGCGTTTCGCCAAACACTCTCATGATCCCTCGTCCCAACACCATCCTTTCCCTGAGATCCTCTGTGTGTGTGTTTCAGGCAGGAGTGTGTATCTCTCGGACAGCAGAGCTCTGTTCATTGACGCATATTGACTGATATACATACTGATAATCATGCAAATCACCTCAATGACCCTGCGGGAACAGGAATATATTTATATATACAGCGGACTGCTTTGCTTATGTGATGCACACAGGACAAACACGAAGAAGAGATGCTTCACATATGAAATCAATTGTTTGGTTTTCTGCGCGTTTTAATTTGACCTGTAAATTCAGTTTCCTTTTCAATAACATTTGTGATCAAATTTAAGTTGTAAGATAATCTTGTTTAGTCCATGAATATAAGTTGTGTTGTGTATATCTCTTATAGTAGCCTAGCAAGTATTATTTTATAATTAAAGAAAGGCATTCAGTATCAACATGATATTCTTTAACAGTTTTTAACAGTGGGTTAAATCACTTCTATACTTAAAAAAAATAAAATAATAATAATAATAATAATTTAAAAAATAAATGATAT
>NC_140219.1:3235000-3252500 GCF_951802725.1 Rutilus rutilus | reverse complement strand
TTCAAATTTAATTTTGACAATTTAGTTGAATAATTGAATAACCAATGACAGAGAAAGCAGAATCCCAATAAAAGAGATTAATCTGAAAGTTAATATTATTCTGTTATTTATATAGGCATTTTTATATTTTTATTTACACATTTAAAGGTTGTATCAGTGATTTCAGGCCCAAAAAATAAATGATCACATTCATCTAATCTTTCATCTAAAAACCGCGTCTCTGTAGGCAGCCTAGGCTCTGAGATCTGCAATCAAAAACAGTTGGTTTCACCAAACCACTCAAAACCAAAACAAATAGTGTTCCAGCCAATCACCGACAGGGGGGGAGGGTGTTGTGAGGTTTTGTGCTCGTGCACGACTGCACGCGAAGTCGGAGCTGAAGAAGAAGTTGGCTCAAAAACATCTAAAAAAAATAATAACACTATGACAGCATGCTACTTGGGGCCTTCTGTGCCATTTATGGTGGCTCATCTTACCCCAATGATCAAAGTGTATCTTTTTACTTCATCTTACTCCGACTTACCCTACTTATTAGATTTGTGTCATTTTTATTGTTTTAGTCCTTCAAATTTCCAAAATACACATTGCTTTTTGTTTCCTTTTAATGGAGAGACTGTTATAAAAATCAATTGAGAAACACAGTTGACCCAATATTATCATCATTTATAGAGCAAGTTTTTAGCTATACAAGGCAAGCAAAAAATGTTAAAGGTAGAGCAAAAGATGTCTGAAGTGTACATTTAATTAATGGAAATACTGAATAATAATCCCATTAATTACAATAATAAAAAAAAAACTAGTAACAACATGCTACTTGGGACCTTCTGTGCCAATTCTGGTGGCTCATCTTACCCCACAGGGCTAATTTTATCTTATCTTACTCTGACTTTCCCTTATTTGTTTGGCATTTTTATTATTTTAGTCCTTCAAATTCCCAAGTAGATATTGCTTTTTGTTTCCTATTAATGGAGAGACTGTTATACAAATATATTGTTATTAAAAAGTACAGTTGACCCAATAGAAGGGCATGTTGTCATCAACCTATATAGAGCAAGTTTTTAGCTATACAAGGCAAGCAAAAATGTTAAAGGTAATATCAAACCATAGTTCCTCTGACCTGACAATAATCACATGTCATTTAATTAGTATGTATTATTTTATTATTTATTATCTCCCATAGTAATCTGTCTGCTCTCATCACAATATGACACATTGTTTAAAGGGATACTTCACCGATTAGCATTAAGCTTTGTCTCTGTAGAAACCCGGTAGTATTTTCGAGTGACCGTGCTTCCCTCCCTCATGTCCCCCTGAGACCAGAGATTTCTGTATTGTGTGTCTGGAAAAAAACCTCGTAATTTAGCTCATCAGAGGCTTTTTTGTCCAGAGGCGAGAGACTCCAGCCAGTAGGAGGAGCTCGTTCCGCATGTCTTCAACCCGCCCATAGGGGGATCTCACGATAAAACGCCGTCTTTTTAGTTTCGAGTCCACTAGTAGCCTAGCTGTATCATTTCTCCCCAGACTGCCCTCTGTAACCGGTAGGCGTGGCTTGGGAGTGTCCTCGTAGGGCATTGAAGCAAGTGCATTCTGGGAGTTGTAGTCTTTCATCCACATGAGCCAAAACTACATTTTCTGGCTTTTCTCAGTCTAGAAGGCACCAACTTCTAAAATAACGTCACATTTCTACTAGATAAATGACCCAATTTAAACACACATTCATCTTCCCAGCGGTGAAATATCCCTTTAAAGGTAATATCAAACCATAGTTCCTCTGACCTGACAATAATCACATGTCAGTTAATCAGTATGTATTATTCATTATCTCCCATAGTAATCTGTCTGCTCTCATCACAATATGACACATTGTTCACAATAAAGATGTCCATGTTGTGAGACTGGTGGTTTGGCTGCTTCAGTGCCTCCGGATGAGGTTCTCCTCTGTGGTCGGTGTTTATTCACAGTAGTTCTCATTGATCTGTTCGTTTAAATGGATGGGCTCAGGGTTAGGTGGGTCTCGTACCACACAGAGCCCTGCTTGCACTCGAGGAGGAGGTTTTTTTACGCAGACAAACCACAGTTCCTCTTGCGGTGTGTTGCTATGGTAAGACTTCCCTTTCGAACAGGAAGTGACAGCGCTGTAAGAAAGAGGGTGTTTCAGGCAGAGAGTCTGTAGAGGGAAGTGTTTCGGAGCGAGAGACGGGCACGCTCGACCCGATCCTGATGTGGACATGTCCAAGAAAATGAAGACTCTTGCAGTGCCGGCGGGTCAGATGGTGAGTCCGGTTCAGGCCTGCGGCTTCTCTGATTGGCTCGTTCTGATGAGGATGATGCTGGAGTTGCTTTATTGTGGGATCATGATCATGTTTTTAGCCTTGTTACTATTTTAACTTTATGCTCAAGATATTTGTGGGTGTTTGGTTGACCATTCAGCTGATCTCTGATGCATGACAGATGTTTTCTTCTAGTCCTGCTCTGTTTTTCCATCCACAACGAGTCTGAGGGGACTTGTGTTTGCAAACTGTCTGTGTGTGTGTGTTTGATTTGAGGACAATTTTGTCCCTTGAAGTTGGTAAATTAGTTTTTGGGAAGTCTTTGGATGTCTTTAAAGGTAAATATGATTCATATTTGTATTAGTGCCGACAATTGATAAAAAAACAAAAACAAACTTATTACAAATTTTTCTGTAATTAATCACACCTAACATTAAAGATTTTATATATATTTTTTTTTTCTTATTTAATCTCCAAATGAATGTAGAATCCATCTTACTTTTGTAAGAGATATGAAATTGGAGAATAATTATTTGAATGCTTTTGTGTGTGTGTTCATTGGCAAAGAACTCGAGTGAGAACGAATGCAAAGTCTCTTAAAACATTTGCAAGGGAACGTAAAAGCATTAAAATTAATTTTTCCTCCCATCTCATGTTTGTCCCTTTAGGGTTTCCGTAGCCCCTCATGTGACCCACAATAATATAAAATAAATTAATAAGGGATGCAGTTATTAGAAACTACTTTCGTCTGGTTCATCTCTGATGATTGTGCCAATGCAGTTTATATACAGTGATTAAACATTTTTTTTGTTTTTTTGTTTGATATTGACAGTTTGGAGGATTATTTTATGGTACCAACATTATTTTTTTTTACTTTACTGTAATTAAAAGGCTAGTAGCCTTATGTCTACTTCTACGTTATTACTTTAATAGTTAAAAAGCAAGAGTGAAATATAATTATAAATGTGTGTATATATTACATGATACAAATGTTGTTACACTTTTGTTCCTGAAATCCACCCTTCTGTTGGGATCAGGATAATCCTGTTTTTCCCGGATCAAAGGAATCCCAATCTCACATAAACTGACATTTTGAACCACAAAAACCAATCTTGGTTTCTTATCTGATTTCAGAATCCCTTTTTTTTTTTTTTTTTTTTTCTTCTCTTTTGAACAACTCGTCCCTGAAGTTAAGCTGAATCTGAAAGTCTTCAAAGGGTTTATTATGATTGGCGCTCGCGACACAAAGGTCAAGGGTTTGATTCCATAGGAAATGCATGAACTGATCAGATGTATAGCTTGGCTTCAAGGCTATTCTGCAATAATGATGATCTTCTAAGGTGTGACTTTTGGTCGCTTGCTAAATCCATGTGTAAGAAGAAAAAAACAAATGCATTGTTGAGCCACTGAGAAAATGAGCATTTCTCAGTCAGGTTTCCACATTGTTTTCATGGCGATGAGGCGTTCAATCACACGGATGAGTTTGGCCAGAGAATTAGTAGAAAGTGAATTTCACTATTAACGCCTTGCATGCTTTCTGCTCACATGTGACATGTTGTCATGTCTTCTAATGAGCTGTTAATGTTGAACAACACACCCATTTCCTGTGAGCTGAGGAAAAAAGTGTGCAGCTGTTAAAATGCGATTTCCTGTGATGTATTTCTTGTTTTTATTCATGTCTATGACACCACTGGCCCATTGATTTCATGGTAGACTGATTTTGTGTGTGTGTGTGTGTGTGTGTGTGTGTGTTTTGCTCTTGCAGACCCAGGCGGTTTCTGATGGCGGTAAGTTTAATTTCTTTACATTGTAGAATGAGCCTGTCACCATCATCAACTCTATGCTGACAATTAATTGTCATGCAAATAATTGCTATTAACAATTTAATTCTGTTTTGTTCATGTCACTAATAATGTAAACCTAATACTTGATTATTATTATTCTTTTTTTACTTTGAATCTATTAAATAATAATAAACAGTAGTGGACAAAAGTTATGTCTGGCCTAGGAAAATCAACATCTTCACCTTTTATTCAAATAATATTCAAATGTTTTAAAGTCCCCCTGTAGTCAATCATTTTATCCCTTTAAACTCATCTTTTATCCCCAAAATGACACATTTAATGTTTTTTCCTTGAAGAAAAAAAATCTTCATGCCTTAAAATATCTCGAATGTAACTCGATACCCTTGCCTCATTTAGTATGCGTGGTTCTATGAATATGCAAATGAGCCCCGCCTCCACTCACTCAGCTCAGAGATCCGCTGGTTGACGATCACACGTTGATCTGATTGGTTACAAGGTAGTTTGTGACGTCAGAAACACCAAAGTGTGTGTTTGAGACTGTCTTTGGTTCACTGCAGTTTTAAGGAGGAAATACTCAGCAATGGTGTCGACTTATGAATTTGCTCATGATTTGCATATTAAAAACACCACATAGACATATAAACAACATTAAAAGCTGGATTTTCACCACAGTGGGACTTTTGTAAGCATATAGTGTAGGTGCGCTTGGATTTGATTGTTTTAATAGTGCTATGAAACATGATAAAATGTGCGGACATAATTTTTGGCCAGGCTGTCATGCAAGAAATTATGAACACATGCTAAAACAAGAGAGAAACAAATACTAATATGTGATTATTGGTGTCAATGAATGCTTTTCCTGCTTTTCTGTAGTAGCTGTAGTTTGGCCTTTTTTTTGTTTTGTTTTTTTAACCAAATAATTGACTCAGATAAATACCTTAACCAGGTTTAGTGTTTTGTTCTTCCTTCACATTTAAAATATTTATAAAATATAAAGTATTTTCCTCATATCATTTAATCAAACTTGTACAAAAAAAATAGGCCCATATGATTCACTTTAATGCTTAGAAAATTATTATTATTATTATTATTATTATTATTTTTTTACATTTTATTTTATGATTAAATCCACAGTCCTTTTATTATTTTTATTATATTCTTTCACTGGAAAGTAGACACGATATTGTACGTTTGATGGCATTTCTTTAAGCGCTTAAATGTCCTTTATTTGGATGACAATTATTGCAGTTATCTCAAGTAATTGCGATTAGACCAAATAACCCTGATCAGATCATTAATGAAGAATGGAGACAGGCCTACTAGAACTTCTCGTGGTCCGATCACAATCATGTCAATAACTCAGCCCACCCTCGCACTCCTGTACAGAACTGAACCTCAAGTTATCCAGCAGTGGCAGCAGCTCCAGCCTATCAGAGCGCTCGAGCGGGTCAGGTGGTCCAGCCAGTCGCGTGGTCAGCTGGGCCGTGTGTTTCGAGCGGCTGCTTGAGGACCATGTCGGCGTGCGATACTTTACTGTAAGTTTTCAGTCTTCATACCACAATATTCCCACTGTTTAGCTTAGTAATATATCTTTTTATTTATTCACATTATCTATAATATTGTTAACGGTCCATATCTGTGGGTTAGTGTTAATGTGCTTAATCCTAACTGTGCCTTTTAGCTTTTTCATATATTTATTCTTTAATTACATTTTTGTGTCTTGTTGTATTTGTGTGCAGCTTCTGATCTATGACTGCTTTAAAATCTTATATAAAGATCAATATTGCCATCCATATTTCAATAAAGATGCAAATAAGATGATTTAATCGTTGTAGAAAAATATATATAGTTTCTGTGAGCATTTAGAGATATACCACACTATTTATGTATATTGATTGTTTTTTTTAAAAGTATTGAAGTGCTTGTAATCATAGTTATTTAAAAAATTGAAATACTGTTGATTGTCATGACTATAGCCATTGCTGCTGATATCGCGTTAAATCATAAATAAAATAAACAAGGTTTATTAAGCTTTATCCACATGCATACAATATACTCACGTAAAGCAATATAGCAAATCTCAGCTGCTTAAATTGCTTGTATCGTCACAAAATGTAACTATATTACTGTCCAGCTCTAATCTGCTGAATGCGACTATAAGGCATGAAGATATTATAAACATTAACACATGATTTTCTGAAATTGGTGCTGTCTGACTATAGAAAACCGAGAAATAAGGCTGTTGTTTTCCCGTTTGCCAAATAGGTAGGAAAACTTCAATACCCATAATGCACTGGGCGTGTTGCTGTCCGAGGCCACGCCCACCAGTCTGCTATGGATACGCTTAAGTTGACCAATCAAATACCGCCTTGCTTTTGTAGGAAATACTTGGCAAACTTTGTGTGGTGTCTCTCAGGAAAAAAAGGTACAAAAGCTGTCACTGTGGCGGTACCTTTTCAAAAGGTACACCTTTGTACCTAAAGAGTGCATATTAGTCCCTCAAAGGTACATATTGGTACCAAAAGTGTACGTATTAGTTCCAAAAGTGTACATATTAGTACCTAAATGGTACATATTAGAGCCCTTTTGAAGGGTACTGTCCCAGTGACAGCTTTTGTACCTTTTTTCTGAGTGTTGTATTGTTCCCGGGTGCAAGAAAATCGTAGAGTATCTCTCTAATACGTTTCAAGAGCGATGGCTTTCTGCATTTCAGGTTATTAGAACTAGATGTGTGTTTCACAATGTGTTGCTTCACAAAGTTACCGGTCAAAAGGGAAGTTTTCAGTCTTTTTGTTTGTTTTGTTTTTTTAACAGGAGTTTCTCAGATCAGAAGTGAGTGCTGAGAATATCTTGTTCTATCAAGCCTGTGAGAAGTTCAAGAAAATCCCGTCCACGAGGCTGGAAGAGGTATGCAAAGACTTCTTAAATTGATGTGGGAATTGAAAATCTAATTTTAGAAAGGGGAAAAATCCCATTAAAACCAAGAAAAACCAGTTTGGGATTTTTGAAGATGCATTATGACTTAAAATGAGTAAGAAATGCTTGTGTGTGTGTGTGTATTGGACTCGATTTTATTTGCATCTTTATGATGTTTAATATGTGAATGTGCAGTCGTGTGAAATGCATGCCATATTAATAATTGCACTTCAGTGTTTTTCACAGACACTTACTCAAACTAATGGACACTCACTGTAGTCTTCTTGAAGTTAACGCCTTCCTCAACGGCACAATAGCACTTGATCTCCAAAACACTCCTAATCGCGAGAGATGCAATGGAACAAAACTAGAATGTGGCGCAACATTGCTTGATCTTAGTGTAAAACAGGAACTTGCTCCTCATTTAATGGTTAGAATCCTGAAACATCTGGTGGTGCAGTGGGTAAAAAATGCTAAAAATGCTTTTCTTACTCAGTGTTTTTGTCTTGTTTTCAGTCCAAATATCTAAACATTCTTAAAGGGGTGGTATAATGCCCTTTTCACAAGATGTAAAATAAGTCTCTGATGTCCCCAGAGTGTGTGTGTGAAGTTTTAGCTCAAAATACCCCACAGATATTTTTATATAGATGTTAAAGTTGTCACTTTTTGAGGGTGAGCAAAAACGCACCGTTTTGTGTCTGTCCCTTTAAATGCAAATGAGCTGCTGCTCCCGGCACAGTGGGCGGAGCTTCAAGAGCTCGTGTCCTTTTACCTCTCACACACATGCACTGAAAATTTCTAAAACTTTTAGCCTTTTATGTTCAAACCGGAGTCAGAAAGATGGAGAGACTCAAGAAGAAGTGACAAAATGTAGACAACATTTCTGAATGGTTAGTTGATGAATTTATGTAGCTGATGTGTAGTTATCTTCTAGTCATTGATTAGCATATTCTGTCTTGATAATCTATAAATCGTGTTCAGGGGGCGGGGTTTATGTAAATTCTAGGGTTGGTGATGTCACTAACCCAGGAGGAATGTGGTGTAGTCTCTACCAGCCGTTTGTTGTAGTCCTTAAAAAGCGATTTCTTTAAAAGCAAATATCTCCCTTTGCTTTGAGCTTTGAGCGTCGTAACTTTGCAGATGTTGTTTATGCTCAAACAGCAACATTACACACTAACTAAAGTTAGAAAAGTGAAATCATAATCAACCACCCCTTTAAATCAAGATGGATTAACTAAAGTAGTAAAATGCCATAAAATATTATGTCTTGTTTTCTTGGGGAAAAGAGTTTTTGCTTAAAACAAGCAAAATTATCTGCCAATGGGGTGAGAAAAATAATGTTAATTCAAACAGAAACAAGATTATTTCTCTTAACCCATTGGCAGATAATTTTGCTTGTTTAAGCAAAAACTCACTTCATTTAGATTTTTTCCCCTAGAAAACAAGACATAATAGTACACTCATCTAGTAAATACTTCTTGATTTAAGAATTTTTAGATATTTGGACTGGAATCAAGATAAAAATACTTTTTTTGCAGTGCAGTCAAAGTTCATGATGCCATTAAACATATATAAGAGGTCTTTCCTTGTGTCTTGCGAAAGGCTAAACGTTTTTGAAATGTTCAGTGCATGTCTGTGTGAGGTAAAAGAAACACAAGCTCTTGAAGCTCCGCCCCCTGTGCCGGGAGCAGCAGCTCATTTGCATTTAAAGGGGCACACACAAAACGGTGCGTTTTTGCTCACTCAAAAATTGACAATTTTAACATGCTATATAAAAATATCTGTGGGGTGTTTTGAGCTAAAACTTCACACACACACTCTGGGGACATGAGTGACTTATTTTACATCTTGTGAAAAGGGCATTATACCACCAGTTTAAGAATGTTTAGATATTTGGACTGAAAACAAGACAAAAACACTGAGTAAGAAAAGCATTTTTAGCATTTTTTTTAAGCTCAGCTTAAAAACCAGTGGGTGACATGCTCATCCCAGCATTATATATATTTGCTAGAAAATGCATTTCTGGAATGTTTGTCATCTGCATCTTTCATTCTTCTCTGTATGATCTGACTGTATGATGGAAGCATGTTCCCGCCACGGAACAAAAAAATAGATTAAGGTAATTGTGACTTTATCGCACAACTGACTTTTTTTCGCAATTGTGAGATTATAACTCACTATAGCTCTATTCAGATTGGACTAGTTTTCCGGGGCGTATTTCATGTTTCACAGACTTCCTTTGCCAATTTAATCCCGTCCGAATGCGAACGTCTGTGATTGCTGATGTTGTATTATTCCATCGCTTCTCGTTTGTTTTTTACCATTTGCACACCAATCTTTAGCATGCTTCAATTTAGTTTCAATGGTATCCGACGAAAAAAGAAACTATATTATCAATAAATGGAGCCAAATCGCGGAAACTGCGAAGACTGCGCATTTTAATATCAGTGTCAGGTAAGAGTAAGATGCTTGTCTAGATTTCTCTGCTCACTAATGCAAGTTTAGCATAAACCGCCACTGCTATAAACTCGTTACATTTACTTAAATAGGGTTTTTATAATGAATTCAAATTATATGAACAAATAATAAATTAAAAAGACACATGTCATACGTATCAAGCACAGCACATGACCTTCTGTGACGCCCACGTCTGGAAAACACACACTCGACCCCTGTAATAAACACATGATGCATGAAACCACAGACTTCGAGTGATAAGATTTGTAACTCAAACATCATTTTAGAGAACTAGTCCCATCCGAATAGGGCTTTAGGACTCTTTTTGTCTGAAATATGAGATATTAACTTGCAATTAGTTTTTTTTTGTGTGATAATTTTCACACATTTTACACTTTATAACTTGCAATTGCGAGTTTTTATCACAATTCTGACTTTCTCGCAATTAAAAGTTGCAATTACCTATTTTTTATTATTATTTCATGGCAGAAACAGACTTCCATAAAATCTTCAGTCATAATGGCTAATATCATCCTAAAGCGATTGCATGTGTCCCCCTCAGCTGAAGAAAGAAGCACGCTCCATCTACGACAGTTTTCTCTCTGAAAGCTCTCTGCATGCGGTTAATATTGACGATACGGCGCAGATGGAAGTGAGCGCTTTGGAGACGCCTACACCCGACATGTTCGATAAAGCACAGGCAC
This sequence comes from Rutilus rutilus, assembly GCF_951802725.1. Classification (NCBI taxonomy): domain Eukaryota; kingdom Metazoa; phylum Chordata; class Actinopteri; order Cypriniformes; family Leuciscidae; genus Rutilus; species Rutilus rutilus. The sequence continues at coordinate 3,242,348 of NC_140219.1, read as the reverse complement.
AGGTACACGCTAAGATGAAAATCACACACCAATACTGTGATTTACTCGTATGTATGTCATAGCATAGTTATTTTTGCTGGAAATTTGAAAGTCCCCCTGTGGTGAAAATCAAGTTTTTAATGTTGTTTTATGTGTTAATGTGGTGCGGTTTAATATGCTTTTAGACAAACCATGTGTAAGTTCATAAGTCGACACCATTGCTGAGTATTTCCTCCTTAAAACTGCAGTGAACCAAAGACACGCTTTGAAATCGCTGGTGTTTCTGACGTCACAAACTACCTTGTAACCAATCAGATCAACGTGTGATCGTCAACCAGTGGATCTCTGAGCTGAGTGAGTGAGTGGAGGCGGGGCTCATTTGCATATTCATAGAACCACGCATACTAAATGAGGCAAGGGTGTCGAGTTACATTCAAGTGATCAAAGATGAGTTTTAAGGGATAAAATTATTGACTACAGGGGGACTGTAATAAAAAGGAGTTTGTGTATTAAGGAACCATATGGTAAAGCCTATTTTGGATAATACAATATATTAAATGCTTTACAAATGAAAGGTATTTGTGTTTTTGTTATTAATTATTTGCAATTTGGACCAAAAGATCAGATTATTCATAACAAATGAATATGTCTGGCATTGCAAAAACTGCGTCACATGATGTAATAACTGAACGGTAAAACTAATATGTAACCCTGGACCACAAAACAAGTCACATGGGTAAATGTTCTGAAATTGTGTTTTATACATCATCTGAAAGCTGAATAAATAAGCTTTCCATTGATGTATGGTTTATGATAGGACAATATTTGGTCGAGATGCGACTATTGAAAATCTGGAATCTGAGGGCGCAAAAAAATCGAAACATTGAGAAAATCTCCTTTAATTAAAGTTGTTCATTTATGTTGGCGATTGTGCTGCATTCACTCACAAAAATACATGTTTTATATATTTACGGTAGGAAATTTACAAAATATCTTCATGGAACATGATCTTTACTTAATATCCTAATGATTTTTGGCATAAAAGAAAAATCGATAATTTTGACCCGTACAATGTATTGTTGGCTATTGCCACAGATATACCCGTGTGACTCGTGACTGGTGACGTGATCCAGGGTCAATATTATGAAACCGTGTTCTGACTCTGACTCTACATGCACAAAGAAAATCTGCAATGATTTACGATAACGGTTTATTCTTTCCCCCCGCCGCAGATCTTCAAACTAATGAAAATGGACAGCTACACGAGGTTTGTTCGCTCTCCGCTGTACCAGAACTGCATGCTGGCGTGTGTGGAGGGTCGACCTCTTCCCAGCGCTGGGACTCCGGAGCCCAGAAGCAAAATGTCCAAAAAGAGCGCAACGCCTCCCAGTAACAGAAAGGTAACTTCATTTAAAATCCCTTCAAAACAGGTTTAGTTAAATATTTTTTTCATTTAAAAAAAAAAAACTACCATTGTTTTCAATGCATTGATTTAATCTCAAATTCAGCAGAAAAATATAGTTTGAAATATTAATACAGTTTAAAATGACTTCTATTTTAATATATTTGAAAATTAAATTAAATTTTCAGCATCATTACTCCAGTCTTCAGTGTCACATGATTCTTCAGAAATCACTCTAATATGATGATTTGCTGCTCAAGAAACATTTATGATTATCAATGTTGAAAACAGTTGCTTCATATTTCTATGGAAACTGTGATGCAATTTTTTTTCAGGGAATAATTATAAAAAGAAAAAAAATTCAGAAATATTTTTACACAAGTCTACAATAACTATGTGAGATTTTACGGTCACTTTTATTTAATTGAATGCATACTTGCTGAATAAAAGTACTATATATATATTATTATATAAATTTAATTTAAGAAGTTTTTTTTTTTTCTCAAGTTTTGCTCCAATGGTTTGTTGCTTCATGGATATTAATATTGCAAAATATCACGTTGATGCAGTGCATTTTCCTCTTGCTGTATCTTATGTTGAGTTAAGTTTGCAGTGTAAATTCTGAAACTCTACTTGCACACGTGAATTGTTAATATAGGCCATAAAAAAACAAAAACACATATTTATTAGTACTGGGCAAAGATTAATCACATCCAAAATAAAAGTTTGTTTAAATAATATATGTGTGTGTACTGTGTATAATTATTTTGTATAAATAAATACACATGCATGTATACATTTAAGAAAACGTGTTATTTATATATAAAATATTTATATTTATGTATTATATAAATGATATATAAATATATATAAAGTATATGCATGCAAATATTTCGTAAATGTATACATGCATCTGTGTGTATTTATATATACAAAATAACTATACACAGTACACACACACATTATTTAAACACAAACTTTTATTTTGGATGCAATTAATCGTGATTAATCTTTGCCCAGTACTAATATCTCTTTATATATCTATATCTATATCTATATCTTACAGTGCAGGTCTAATTGGGTGAGAGTCTCTGGTTCTCAGTCCACCGTGGGAATATGATGGCGTGTCAGTGAGACTGTAGACTGATAACCACAGTGGGAAAAAGTCATGTATTTTACTGTGTGTTTTTGAACAGAGCGTTGAGTTGAAAGTGCCCTCGTCAGACAGCAAGGCCAACAGGAAGAAGAGGTTAGAGAAGAGAGGCTCATGGGGAGGTACCATCTGACTCAACACTTCTCTATCTGTCTGTGGTATCTTTGCGCACGTATTTGCAAGCATGTCTCTATTAGATTTGGTCTTATGAAGATGCATGTTTCACGCCTGTGATGGTTTGCAGATGCCCACAGTTGTTCTGTTTGTGTGATTCTCTCCTCTGTCGGTTTAGCCGTTGAACATGAACTGTTCATAACTGCACTGACAGCGTTTGTGTTTCTCAGCTGACCAGTCGTACCAGCATGTGTCGGTGTCTCGTAAAGAGTCTCAGATCTCGGTGAAGTCGAACAGCAGCTTGGAGTTGGTCTCTGGATTCGGCCGAGCTGAGGTATCTGCACCAAACCAAATGTTCCTGGAGATTGCAAGATTGTGTATGTCATGAAGGGAATACAAGTGCTTGCAAGAGAGCAAAACTATAGTGACACATTTTGATAAATTGATAGATGTTTTGAGTGTTACAATGTCATATAGTGCTGAAAAGTACCTAATTTCATGTTCCTGGTCAAAAATAGCCAGACTTTTAAAAGGGAACCATTGTGCCCTTTTGAAATGTTGATTATTTACCTCATATTCTCCATTGTTGCAGCTCCTCTCTTCCCAGTCTGTCAGTAACGCTCTGTTTAGTTCCTGTCTCTATGAAGCCCCTCCTTCTGAAAAGCACACTGTGCTCTGATTGGTCGGCTGGATCAGTGTGTTGTGATTGGTCGAGTGCTTCGAGTGTGTTTGGGAAATGTCCCGCCCCTTCCCATAACTGCCAGTTTAACACACTACTAACTAACTCAACCAGGCCCCGCCCCTTTATTCTGCGCATTAATTATTTAAATGAGGAATATTGTGACGTGTTCGTTCCCGGAAGAAACTCAAGAGTACAATGGAGGCGTTTCAGGAGTTCAGAAACACTGACACTGATATAGAGAAGAACTGTGTGACTTTGCAGAGCTTTATCATGCTTAAACAGCAACATTACCAACTGAAGAGAGATGAAGATGTTAAGAAACGCAGAATAGGACCCATTTAAATTGCTTGTAAATCTCTCATTATGCTTTTGTCACCAAATATTGGATAGATTTTTTTTTTTCTTGACAACTGTTTTCTTTCAATCAGCACGTTTTGTATATCTTCTGGGAACTGATTAATCATATGCCTTTTTGAGTTTAAAAGAAAAACTGAGGTGCAAGTATTCATTACTTCAATGAGCTCATTGTTTCTGCCTCAAATCATTACATTGTCCAAATTAATAAATTTTTAGCTAACTGTGATTTTGTATATGTACATTTCTGAAATGCATAACTTAGACAGTGACCTCTGATAACAGATCACTCTAAATTGTAATGTGGACTCGTGCATTTTCTGTAAAGCTGATTTGAAATGGTGTGTATTGTGAAAAGTGCTATACAAATAAATGTGCATTTAATTGAATAAGCTCAGAACAGCGAGGCCTACATTCAAATGGTACCAAAAAGACATACAAAACCTGTGCTGATTCACAAATGTTTGTTAAAGGTGCATTGTGTAATATTTAGGAGGGTCTGTTGACAGAATGCAATATCATAAACATAACTATGTTTTCATTGGTGTGTAATGACCTTGCATAATGAACCGCTGTGGTTTTATTACTTTAGAATGAGCCATTTCTATCTACACACACCACGGGTTTTACTTTGAAATAGCCATTTTGCGCAGACATGTTTCTACGGTGGCCCTAAAGGGACAAACGCGTTTCGTCACCATGTTGTTCTTCGTGCAAAGAATCTAGCTAAAGTCAGCGAATCAAACACTGACACAATGATGAACAAGTAACAATAATATTTGCAATAACTTATCATTTTACTAAATTAAGTGAACAGAATTTCTTAATTTATCTTTGTAAAAGAAAACGCATTGACTAACTGGCTACTCTCTGCTGTCTCGGACAACGACATCTCCTGTCGGCCACCGTAACTTCTGTTGGTTGCAATTCACAACATCACCACTAGATGCCGCTAAAATGTACAAACCGCACCTTTAAATTAAGTTAAATTCACAACTTTGGATTCTCTCTCTGTCAGAATGGACGCTGCAGTGTGGCCGCCTCTGATCCAGAGGCCTTGAGTTCTGGTTCTCCCACAGCTGATAAGTACTGTTGTGTGTATCTGCCGGACGGGACGGCCAGCTTGGCCCCTGCCAGACCGGGCCTGACCCTCAGAGACATGCTCAGCAGCCTGTGTGAGAAGAGAGGCTTTCCCCTGACAGACGTGCTCATTTACCTACACGGCAAAGACAAGGTCAGTCCACAACCGACTACATCTAACCAGTAACCAGCATCATGATTTTGGTACACTTTACAATAAAGTCCAATTAGTTAACATTATTTAATGCATGAATCAGCAATGTACTTGTTACAGTATTTTTGAATCTTAATGTTAAAGTGCCCCTATTATGCCTTTTTAAAGGTTCCTGATGTTTCAGTCTCCTACAACAGGTTTACATGCATCTAAGATCAAAAAACACCTTAATGTTCTCATAATATCCATTGCACATCACCTCATTTCTCAGAGTCTGAAAACGGTTCATTCGAAGATTCAGTCTCTCTAAGCCCCGCCTCTCTGAGAGCTGCTCTGCTCTGATTGGTCAGATGTTAGTCTGCTCTGATTGGTCAAAGCAAACGCTCATTATCATATCTGAATATCAGCTCTTGACACTCAGTGATACGAACAGTAACGATGGCGTTGGTTTTACCGTATCAGTCTCAGAAAACAGCGTCTTCTCCACATGAACAACACGAACCAAACTCTTCCAGTCTCAGATTAACTACAGTGTTTGAGGGCGGGGCTAAGAGACGCTGTTCAGCCAATCAAGACCAGAGGCTGGCATTATGCTAATTAGTTACAAGCCTACGTAAGTTCGAGCAGAAAATGAAACTGGAATTACTGATTACCGATTCGATTCTTACTTTAGTGACACAATAACTCCATTTATCTGCACTTTGACTTTTGCAGACATTTTACATTTTCAAACAGCTCTATTACACACTGCATGAAAGGTAATATTTGAACAACTTTAATAAAAACACAACTGTTTGCTGACTGTTTACATGTGCACCAATAATGTGATAATCTCCAAAAACCACAGCAAGGACTTCATTGCAGTAAGATGTTCACATGACATAAGTAAACCTCTTCAGTTTACAAGCAATTTTCATTATTATGATTATTAGCTAAGATTTGTGGTTATTTTTACCTTCATTATTCAAATACACTAATGCACTACACAAATGACGAACTCGCGCACACACAGTAGGTGTGTTACTGGACAAGCTCTTCCATCTGGTGACCAACCTCAAAATGCCTTCATTTTAATGTTTTCCACCATCAATGATATTGCATTATATTCATATCGCTTAGTTTCTTTAGCACTCCAAAAATGCACATGTGAATAGATGCAATTTAAAGTGTTTACATACATGCATGTTTCTTGTGATTTAAAATCGGCATATGCCATGTTTTACTAACATTATGATCGCTACATTTATGAGCCTAGTCGAGTTTGAAGTTTGCATGAGGTAAAGTTTAATCGCTTTATCATTATAATTGCATTATGAGGGTGCATTTAAATAAGTGGTACCAAGATCTTTAACACCGGTCAACATTTTCAGCACTTTCATATACTTTCTCACGTTAAAGGAGGCATTTTCTAAAGGGACACGAAGGAAAAAAAAATATGAGAATGGAGGAAAAATTATGTTAATGCTTTTGCGTTCCCCTGAGAAACTTTGCAAAGCATTAACATTATAATTTTTCCTCCCATCTCATATTTCTTTCATCACCTTCTCCCTTCAGGCGGTCTGTAATTTTCTACACTTTTGTCTGTCTATTTTTTTAATTTCCATAACATCCACTTGTGAAGTTAGTCCAGGTTTCTTACTGCAAAAACTCTAATTTAGTTGTGCAACGTCACTGTCCTGCCCTCATTCTGGCCCTGAGAATTAAATGTGCAGTGCTGAAAAACGTCCTGTTTAAGACTCTATATGCAAATTATATTTCAGCCATAGCTGAAAACACTCTGTGGGCCCTATTTTAACGATCTAAGCGCATGGTCTAAACTAAGCACAGGGCGCAAGTTCACTTAGGGAGTGTCCGAATCCACTTTTGCTAGTTTAACGACGGGAAAAATGGTCGGCGCTCCCGGCGCATGGTCTAAAAGGGTTGTCCCTATTCTCTTAATGAGTAATGGGTGTATTTTGGGATTTATGTGTGTTAAACCAATCAGAGTCTCATCTCCCATTCCCTTTAAAGGCCAGTTACGCTCGCGCCATGGCGGATTCGCTATTTACATGACGGAATTTGATAGTGGAAAGACCGAACGCGTCTCTAGAGCGCAAACGGATCTGCTCGTGCGCGAGGTTAAAGTATGCAAGCAGAACATCATCGGGACAAGCCGGATTCACCATATCTTTATGTACACAATAATAATTTTACATTGTAAAATGTGTACACTGTGTGTGTGCTGCTGTGCGTCCCTGTGTGTTTAATAAGCAGAGTGTACGCGCGCTGTGGACCCGCCTATAGGCGCACATTACTAATGCGCTCTTTAAATAACAAAAATATATATATTGCACCATTGACTTTAGAGCAGGTTTCAGTCGGTCAACGGCTCAGTCTATTTCAGTTTCCTCAAAATAGCAACATTACAACAATGCACCAGAACACACACTC
>NC_140219.1:3187500-3230000 GCF_951802725.1 Rutilus rutilus | reverse complement strand
TAACACTGACACCTTAAAATAATGTAACCTATAATTTTTTATAAATGCAGTTGTCACTACCTGAATTTAACCACGCAGCTAAATATGGTTGTCAGTTCACCTTTAAGTGTTTAATCCGGTTCTGAACACACAGTTCAGTCATTTATGTGAGTGACACGCGCATTTTACGACCGAATTAACTGTTGAAAAATGCTGGTAGTGACAACCACATTTACAAACATTATCGCATTTGCAAGAAAACCCGCAATAACAATCTTATAATAAACTCAAACTCAAACTTTGAGCCAAGATCAAACAAGACCAAAAATGCTTATAATAAGAGGACATGGCAACTCTGCAAGAGTGCGCACTTAAAAAAGCTTAAAGGTGACATATTATGCTCCTTTTTACAAGATGTAATATAAATCTTCAGTTCAATACATTAATATTCATCTCATTGACTTGGATGTATTGAAAACCAAATGTCGGCTGTTGGGTGGAAACGTGCAGATTAAGGGCCGGTAATATTATAAAAAGATCCCCTTCCTACGTCAGAAAGGGGAGAAGAATCTGATCGGCTTATTTTTTGACATGCTTTCAGAAGGCGCGTTTCCATTACAGATTTGCGTTTTTATTTATTTATTTATTTATTTATTTTAAATAGTTGACAAAAAACGATTGCGAAATGACGGCGTTTCCATTAACCGATGTTATGCGACTAAAATGTAATTTTTTTCCGTCTCGCGATAAGTCATTCCAGAAATCATGGCGACGGATGTTGGTAGGTTTACGTATATCCCAGCCACCTCACTGGCCATTATTATTAATGGAAGGAGACGTATGTGTGTTTTCCAAGCATTAATGGTGAGGAACGACCCTTATTATACTGTGAGCGGCACATATGAGGAGTTTCTGGGGGTTTCTCCCTCATTTCTGCTTCGAGCTCGTGATTGTGGCATTTCTTTGAGGTTTAGAATCCATTATTCCTGTAATTCTTCTGTCTTTTATGAATTTAATAAAGAGCTCTGTCTCGTATTCTGTCCAAACACACCGCGTCATCTACGTCAGGTGACCTGTAAATGCGAATTGCCTGAAAAACCACCTCATGCGAGCGTAAACTTTTTTGCGATAAATGGGAGTTTTTGCGAAATTGACGTGTTTCCATTGGGCGTATTTTCAATTCGCAATTTCAATTTGCGCAATTTGAAGGGTAATGGAAACGCGGCTAGTGAAAGGCTTACAGATTTTCATGATATGTCCCCTTTAAACAAAAAGCATATGCCCGGCGTAGCTTGTATTGTCCTCTAACGGATCTGTCGTCCCCCAGTTCTGGTGGAGCTGCTGTCCCGTGCCCAGTGCAGTCGGGTGGATGACCAGCGAGGTTTACTCACTAAAGAGCACCTGGAGTTGCCGCAGTTCCTTCAGCTGCCAGCAGGGAACGGAGAGCAGGGGTCCTGTGAACACGCACAAGAAGAGTGCGCCCTTTGACCTTTTACCTGAGGACATGTCCCGTGACCTTGAGCACTATTCAAGCATCTAAAAGACTGAAAGCAGTTAGTTGTGTGTGAAACTCGGTGTGTGTGTGAGAGATTTCTTAACCTGAAAGTGTGTGAGAGATTTCTTAACCTGAGAGTGTGTGAGAGAGATTTCTTAACCTGAAAGTGTGTGAGAGAGATTTCTTAACCTGAGAGTGTGTGTGTAAGAGATTTCTTAACCTGAGAGTGAATGATTTGTGTATATTTTGTACATTACAGACCCTGATCGTATATAGAGCTCTTAGAAACGCTGCCCATCAAAGAATGCAGAATTATGAGAAGTTGCCTTTTAAAAAAGATCATACTACATAAATGTGTATTTATTGTCATATCGGATTGTATTTTATCCAATATCAAGTGTGCTCTTTTTCTATTTATTAGAACATGTTTGGTATGGGAAGACTTTTACATTGAGAGTTGTTCACAGTGAGTTTTAGTGTCTGATTAAAAGTGTGTGAGTTGCTGTGGGGAAGTTGCACTGTTTGACTATTTTTTTTTTTAGCTTTTGTGTGGTGAGACAATCTGATATGAAATAAGGCCGGCAAAGTCATATTCAGAATAGTTTCAAAAAATTGTAATTTGCACTCTGCTTCATGTCGTTCCAAAACTGTATCTCTTTTTTTCATGTAGCTTATTTATTCAAGTTCTGTTAGTGTATTATTTGGTTAGTGCTGTAAAATAAAAGCAGATGTTGCACAAAAAGCTCATAAAATTTGTCTAGACAACCCTGCATATAGTGCACGAGTTGTATGAAGTCGTATGAATGTGTTCATGGTATGAGAAAAGAGCAGATGAACGTCTAAATGTCTCCTTTCCTCCTTCAGTTATACAGGTTTAGATCAGCGGTGAGGGTCATTACTTTTCCTTTAAAGGGGTGGTATAATGCCCTTTTTACAAGGTGTAAAATAAGTCTCTGATGTCCCCAGAGTGTGTGTGTGAAGTTTTAGCTCAAAATACAGATATTTTTATATAGCATGTTAAAATTGTCCCTCTTTGAGGGTCAGTAAAAACATGTTGTTTCGTGGGTGTCCCTTTAAATGCAAATGAGCTGCTGCTCCCGGCACAGAGGGCGGAGCTTCAAGAGCTAGTGTGTGTGTGTTAGCAGCTCTGATTACATCATGCAGACTTTGCCTTTTATGTTTAAACCGGAGTCAGACAATTGTGGAGAGACTCAAGAAGAAGCGACATGTATAATGCAACCAGACGTTTCTGAACGGTTAGTTGACGAGTTTATGTTGCTGATGTGGAGTTAACTATCTTCAATTAGCATATTCTGTCATGATAATCTATAAAGTCGCTCGTGTGGGAACTGTTGTAAGATGCCTACAGTGACATGCTATTGCATGTGAAAAATGTACTTGACTACAACAACTCGTCCTCTTCTCAACATGGACTGCATGTTCCCGGAGGCGGGTTTATGTAAATTTAGGGTTGGTGATGTCACTAACCCGGGAGGAATGTTGTGTTGTTTGTTGTAGTCCTTAAAAAACTATTTCAAAGTAGCGCCATTTAGGTTTCAATTCATTTGGTAACACTTTTAAATCATTTTTTAAGGTTTTTAAGTTTTTAAGTTTTTTAAGTTTTTTATTAAAATATATATCACACACACACACACACACACATATATATATACATATGTGTATATATAAAACTAATAAAAAGGCACAACAACTAAATGACTAAAATTAAACTTAAAAAAAAGCAAATTCAAAGTATTAATAAATAAGTATAAATAAAGCTATGATAGAGTGTATAATTTAATACTGGCAAGTACAAAAACATGCATTTTTAGGGTGCAACCCTTCTCTCTCTTAGTCATTTAGTTGTGTGATTGTGCCTTTTTATTAGTTTTATATTTTTATATATATAAATATATGCTGAGACTTTTTTTGCACCATATCTTGGTTTTTGGAAGCATTTTTACTAGTGCTATTTTTCAAGTACAGGCCCTTCTGTTGCAACTTGTTCTTGTAAAGTGTTACCAAATGAGTTAAACCTAAATGGACATTTTATTTATTTATTTTTATATATATATATATATATATATATATATATAAACTAATAAAATAGCACTATCACACAACTAAATGACTCAAATTAACAACAAAAAAAGCTAATTCAAAGTATTAATAAATAAGTATAAAGCTACAGTATAATAAAGTGTATCATTTAATATTGGCAAGAATGTGAACATGCATTTTAGGGATGCAACCCTTCTCCTTCGCTCGCCCTCCTCATTACACTCGTGTGTTCGTGACTGACCTGGTGTGTGTGCATGTGTCTGAAAATATGAATGAGGTGTGTGTGTGAGTGAGTGTGAAAGGGAGGGAGGGATGGAGCGACTGCATCGTGAGACGAGGAGGATTCACTCACTGACACACAGGAGGAGGGTAAGTCTCCTTATTCTACCTCTCTCTCTCTCTCTTATAATCTCAGCATTACAGTGAGTTGTTTTTCTGTGTTTTTACTGTATTTACTGGAAAGGTATTGAATAATGATCTCCTGAGAACATCAGTATGTGTGTTATACGGCTGTATTTGTATGCGTCTGTTGTTCCTGAAGGGCAAATTGAGTCGAACAGCATTTCTATTCAGTAACTGAACTCAAATGGACAAAATGTGTTTTGGTTCCTGACAGAGCCCTGGTTCTGCTGTCATTATGTCAGACATCAAATACATGCTCTTTATGTCTCATGAATGTATTTCACCTTCCACAGTGTCTATATGGAAGATGATAATGTCTATGTCTGTCCTCCCCACTGAATGTTTTGTTTTAAAGTCCCCCTCTAGTCAGTGATTTTATCCCTTAAAGCTCATCTTTGATCACCAAAATTACATATTTACAGTTTTTTTTAATGTCTTGAAACAGCTTGAATGTAACTCGACACCCTTGCCTCATTTAGTATGCGCGGTTCTATGAATATGCAAATAAGCCCCGCCTCCACTCACTCACTCAGCTCAGAGATCCACTGGTTGACGATCACACGTTGATCTGATTGGTTACAAGGTAGTTTGTGACGTCAGAAACACCAGCGATTTCAAAGCGTGTTTTTGAGACTGTCTTTGGTTCACTGCAGTTTTAAAGGGATTCTTCAGGATTTAGCATTAAGCTTTGTGTCAGTAGAAAACCTGTAGTGTTTTCGAATTACCGTGCTTTCCTCCCTCATATCCCCCTGAGACGAGAGATTTATGTATTTTTTGTCTGGAAAAAATCCTCCGATGACGCAAAAATCGTCATTTTGCGTCATCGGAGGATTTTTTGGCCAGAGGCGAGAGACTCCAGCCAGTAGGAGGAGCTGTCCCGCATGTGTTCAACCCGCCCATAGAGGTTGGGATCTCACCATAGACAGTATAAGAAGTGGACAGAGCCATCTCATTGGAACTCAATTGAGACAAGTGAAGCCCATTTTTAGCGAATTATTATTTTATTTTTTTGGACTTCCGTTCCTGACGCGCAGACTCAAACAGAGCTTGACGACGTAGATGTGACGTGAGCAACCGTCTGTCTTCTAGTAGCTGTGGCATGAGAAATCTGAATCATTCCCTTCCGAATCTTGCAGAGACGGAGAGTGTGAGTAGGAGCTGTCCATGAGCTAGGAGCAGGAGCAACTTTTGCTAAGTATTCTGATTAATAATTTTGTCATTTTGCCTCCACGTCCCCCCGATTGCCCGCGAGCTTCTCCTCCCGTCCATACGGTAATCTCTCTACTGTGCGACAGAGAGTCGCGTGGTTATGACGCAATCGTTAGCCTACTTTTACAAAAACTGCTTCTACGGGGCCATAACGTAAGATACAAGGTAATGGAGCCTTTTATACATTGTCGTGTTTCTTTAGAAATAAATAATGGACAAATGGAGTCTTCAAACGCCTCAGATGTAAAGTTATTCGCTGTCAAAGTGACGCCAAAATGAATGGGAGTCAATGGAATGCTAACAGCAGGTGAAGTTCTGCTACAAGATGGTGGCACGCGGCCGGCTTCAACTTCCGGTCGACTTTCTTCCCGCTTGGATCTCACTCACAGAATGTACACATAGTGTCAGCCATCTTTCTTTGGAAGCTAAGCTAGCAGGCTCTTGTTCTGTGGAGAAAGCTGAGTAGTAGGGGTTACCATCCTCTTTTTCCCGGACATGTCCGGCTGCCGAGATCGTCCAAAATGTCCGGGATTCGTCTTTTGCTTTCTGCGGTCGCCATTCATTGTTTACATGCACACCTTTTGTTTCAATCTAACTGAATTCATTTCGATTGGTGAATCTGAATGTAGTGTTTACATGAACGCTAAACAAGTGATCGGCTGATGTGTGTGTGTTTTAAAGGGATACTCCACTTTTTTCGGAAATATGCTCATTTTACAACTCCCCCAGAGTTAAACAGATGAGTTTTACCGTTTTAGAATCCATTCAGCCGAACTCCGGGTCTGACGGTACCACTTTTAGCATAGCTTAGCATAGATCATTGATTCAGACGAGTCCAGTAGCATTTCTTTCAAAATGACCAAAGAGTTTCAATATTTTTCCTATTTAAAACTTGACTCTTATCTGTAGTTAAACCGTGTACTAAGATCGACGGAAAATGAAAAGTTGCGATTTTCTAAGCCTATATGGCTAGGAACTACTCACATTTCGGCGTAATCAAGGAACTGTGCGGCCGTACCATGGGTGCAGCAGGCGTAGTGATATGACGCAGCGCCTAAAAATAGTCCCCAGCTCGGTAACTTCTTCCAACGTGACCAGGACTAAGTTTGTCTAACCTATTAGACCTATTTTCAGGCGCTGCGTCATATCATTACGCCTGCTGCACCCATGGTACGGCCGCACAGTTCCTTGATTATTACGCTGGAATGAGAGTAGTTCCTAGCCATATAGGCTTAGAAAATCGCAACTTTTCATTTTCCGTCGATCTTAGTACACGGTTTAACTACAGAAGAGTCAAGTTTTAAATAGGAAAAATATTGAAACTCTTTGGTCATTTTGAAAGAAATGCTACTGGACTCGTCTGAATCAATGATCTATGCTAAGCTATGCTAAAAGTGGTACCGTCAGACCCGGAGTTCGGCTGAATGGATTCTAAAACGGTAAAACTCAACTGTTTAACTCTGGGTGAGTTGTAAAATGAGCATATTTCCGAAAAAAGTGGAGTATCCCTTTAACATTGCTAAGAAAATTCCCGCTCCTCCGTGAGAGATACGAGACCGGTGCGTCTCAGTAATCACGCCACCGGCCTCGCGCCGTTCTCCCGCGGCCCTCAGCCTCGTCCTGCTCGCCACAGTAAACATGATGAATGGCGACTGTAGAACACAAAAGCCGAATCCCGGACATTTTGGGTGATCTCGAAATCCCGGGCAAACACGTCACGGAGACTCACTAGTAGCCTAGCCTTGTTGTTTAACTACGCGCTTTTACCGATAGGCGTGGCTTGGGAGCAGCGAAGCAAGTGCATTCTGGGAGTTGTTGTCTTTCATCCACATGAGCCAAAAATACATTTTCTGGCTTTTCTCAGTCTAGAAAGCTCCAAATTAAAAAATAATTTCACATTTCTACTACATAAATGACCCATTTTAAATACACATTCATCTTTCCAGAGGTGAAGTATCCCTTTAAGGAGAAAATACTCAGCAATGGTGTCGACTTATGAACTTACACATGGTTTGTCTTAAAGCATATTAAAAACACCACATACACATATAAACAACATTAAAAGCTGGATTTTCACCACAGGGGGACTTTTGTAATTTATGAGCAGCAAATGAAGGTGTTAAATATGTACTGCAGGTTTGACTCACTGGCTGCGAAAGAAATATCACAGCATGAGAATATGATTGACATCAGCTGTTGGAGATTTCTATTTTTCAATTATTGTAGTGGTATTAAATGTTTGATATTTAGATTCCAGGATGCTTGTAAGATGCTTTAAACTACAATATGTATTTTTTTTCACCACTAGGGGTCGCTAACCCTTTACAATAACAAAGGCGTCGGTTGATGACGCATAAGCGGAATTATGGAACTCGTCGTCATGCCGATGGATCTAATAATGTTTATGGATGAGTGAATACACTGATGTGTTTAGCATGACTGTGGTGAGTGCTAATGAGAGACAGATCTCAGCGCCACACGCGAGTCCCGCGGATATAAAGAGATGAGGACGTTTCATTCTACCGGACTAACTTACCCGCAAGTGCTGAATAACACTCACACAGGGCAGTTTATTAGACGAATGAAACTTGTGAGGTAACGCAGCGCTGTTTCACTTGCTCTACACTATCACACTAAACTGCATTTGAGTGTGTTAAAGTTATAATGTTATTCTGTGTGTTAGTTTGTCTGTATGAGACTAGCAGTGAGCGAGATCAACATTAGCATAACATACTGATCATATTCTAACATGTCATCATGTTGAGCTGTATAACATTAGTTTTATGTACATAAGCTCACCTCTACACCTGCGGACGCTAGCTCTCGGCATCTCGAAAACGCCACGCTGATATTGATCCTCATTTTATTTCTCCTTTTGTCCCAAAGTCTGCTTGCCATGATCCATAATGTTTGAACGAAACAACAACAGCGTGAGCGCGCCGCTAGACGTAACGCAGTTGTCCACGTCTGTCGCCATGGTTACTATGGCAGAACGAGCGGAAACCAGGGATAACGCGGATATTACGTCATTGACAGGCGACAAGTGAACCGGGACAAGCCATTATTTAAAACTGGAATTTCTCTGAAATTAAAAATCTTTGGGAACTTTTGGGATATTGTAAGCACACAAATGCAGGAAATATATCACTGTGCGAGTGATTTTTGGATATTTTATTACAAAAATCGTACATATTGTAGCTTTAAGATATCAAGTATTACCACGTAAGAAAATAAGGGTTGAGTTTTGTGCTTTAACGGTGATATCCAAATTTAATTGATCGAAAGCACAAAGACATAAACCTGCATTGGTGTCTTTAAAGAGTTAACACTGAAAGTTTCTTGGTTGGTGTCCCTCTCTTAGCGTTATTAAATCCTCATTTGAATTACATAACAGGCTGATAAGTTTTACAATAGCCGACTTATTAGAGGTCACATCTCTCCCTAGTTTCACGTCTAAATCACTTCCTTGCTTTTCTGCCTCTTTCTCTCTTTCTGCACAAGTCAAGCGTCTCTGCCGTTATTGCTCATACTTCAGGTTGGAGTCAAGAGATTTTTCAAAACCCCACAATAAAACACCCGACAGACCACAGAGATTCTCATGCACTTTCTCATGCAATTCACCGTTGTACAGCACTATATACACATAATGTTATGACAACGCTTCTTGCTTTTACTTTTTTATTAACAGAAACTAGTTTTTGGTTGTAGTATTGGTTGATTTAACCAAAAATCATTGTGCAATTTTCAAGAACTGCATTCTTTAATTAAAATGGTTATTGAGGGAGGGAAAATAAATGTTGTTTTTTATATTATAATTTTATATATTTTAATTGTGTTCTTTTCAGCAAAGAAAAAGCAAGTTGAAATGCATTGCTTATATAATATTACATAAATTATAATTACATATATTATCATAAATTATATGAATTAAATAATATAATTATATTATAATTGGGATAATATATGTAATTATAATTTATGTAATATTATATAAGTAATACATTTGCTTTTTTTGCATTTTAGAGTAGTATTACTATTTTATTATTCATATATTTTATGTAATTTTATCATATAATTTATGTAATATATAAGAAATACATTTTGATTGTATTCTAGAATTTTAGTTTATTATAATTATTATTAAGAGTTTATTTTTTTTAATTTTTTTTATTACAATGGTTTATTCGTATATTTTATGTAATTTAATAATTTAGTTGATTTAATATTATAAGTAACACGTTTTGATTTACATTTTGATTGTCTTCTAGAATTAAAATTTTATTACTAAGAGTATTGTATTATTTATTATTATGATGATTATTATTTTATTCATATAGGCCTATTTTATGTAATTTTATTACATTATGCGTCCTCTTCCTTCCTTCCTTCCTTCCTTCCTTCCTTCCTTCCTTCCTTCCCTCACTCCTTCACTCACTCAGCCTCTTAAAAAGCGTCTCACAAAGTTTTCTGTGTCCTAGAGAGCGAAAGGAACAAATAGTTGTGCACAGCTCAGAGAACAATGTTAGAATGGTGCGGATCACTCATTGGTTGTTCTTTCAGGTGTGTGTGTGTGTGTGTGTGTGTGTGTGTGTGTGTGTGTGTGTTTGTTTGTGTGTATAAGCGCTGCTCGGCCTCAGAAATGTCACCTTCAGTGCTGTTGACTCACTGGTGTGGATGAATTGATAGGAAGTGTGTTTTCCTCCTCTCGAGCCACAGAGCTCTTCACATCGAGAGCTGAACCTCTCACACTACGCCTCATTGCTTTCGCTTTGCTTCTCACACACACACACACACTGTGGACGTGTGCTCATCTCTGGTCACTTGCTGGGGGTTGAATGAATGGTTGACTTGAAGATGACAGTTTTGTCCGTGTTAATTCATCCTCGAGACTTTCGGGCTACACATTTTTGGTGTGAAATATATGATATTTGATACACACATTTCTAAGGCCTCTAAATGATCAACATCTGCTGAAAAACCTGTTGCACACAATCTCCTCCAGTCCTTCTGTCGTCTGATTGATAGTTTTAGGTTTTTTTTTATCAAGTAAAAATGCATACATACATACATACATACATACATACACACATACATACATACATACATACACACATACACACACACATATATATATATATATATATATATATATATATATTTTTTTTTTATTTATTTATTTATTTATTTATTTATGTATTTATTTATTTTCCGCTTATCCGGGGTCGGGTCGCGGGGACAGCAGTCTAAGCAGAGATGCCCAGACTTCCCTCTCCCCAGACATAATCCCTACAGCGTGTCCTAGGTCTTCCCCAGGGTCTCCGCCCGGTGGGACGCGCCCGGAACACCTTCCCGGGAAGGCGTCCTGGAGGCATCCGGAACAGATGCCTGGGCCACCTCAGCTGACCCCTCTCGATGTGGAGGAGCAGCGGCTCTACTCTGAGCTCCTCCCGAGTGACCGAGCTCCTCATCCTATCTCTAAGGGATCGCCCAGCCACCCTGCGGAGAAAGCTCATTTCGGCCGCCTGTATCCGGGATCTTGTCCTTTCGGTCATGACCCACAGCTCATGACCATAGGTGAGAGTAGGAACGTAGATTGACCGGTAAATCGAGAGCTTCGCCTTGCGGCTCAGCTCTTTCTTCACCACGACAGACCGGTACATCGACCGCATTACTGCAGAAGCTGCACCGATCCGTCTGTCAATCTCCCGTTCCATCCTTCCCTCACTCATGAACAAGACCCCAAGATACTTGAACTCCTCCACTTGAGGCAGGAGCTCTCCACCAACCTGAAGTGGGCAAGCCACCCTTTTCCGACTGAGAACCATGGCCTCGGATTTGGAGGTGCTGATTCTCATCCCAGCTGCTTCACACTCGGCTGCAAACCTTCCCAGCGCATGCTGAAGGTCCTGGTCTGATGGGGCCAGCACAACAACATCATCCGCAAAAAGCAGAGATGAAATCGTGTGGTCCCCCAACCTGACACCCTCCGCCCCCTGGCTGCGCCAAAGGGCAGCCCTGCCGGAGTCCAACATGCACCGGGATCAAGTCTGACTTACTGCCGGCAATGCGAACCAAGCTCCTGCTCTGGTCGTACAGGGACCGGCCAGCCCTTAGAAAAGGACCCCGGACCCCATACTCCCAGAGCACTCTCCACAGGACGCTGCAAGAGACACAGTCAAATGCCTTCTCCAAATCCACAAAGCACATGTGGATTGGTTGGGCAAACTCCCATGAACCCTCCAGCACCCTGGAGAGGGTATAGAGCTGGTCCAGTCTTCCACGACCGCACTGTTCCTCCTGAATCCGAGGTTCTACTATCGGCCATATTCTCCTCTCCAGTACCCTGGCATAGACTTTCCCTGGGAGGCTGAGAAGTGTAACCCCCTGTTGTTGGAATACACCCTTCGGTCCCCCTTCTTAAAAAGAGGGACCACCACCCCGATCTGCCAGCCCAAAGGTACTGTCCCTGACTGCCACGCGATGTTGCAGAGGCATGTCAGCCAAGACAGCCCCACAACATCCAGAGACTTGAGGTGCTCAGGGAGGATCTCATCCACCCCCGGTGCCTTGCCACCGAGGAGCTTCTTGACTACCTTGGTGACTTCAGCCCGGCTGATGGACGAGTCCACCTCCGAGCCCTCAGCCTCTGTTTCCTCAATGGAAGACGTGTCGGTGGGATTGGGGAGATCCTCAAAGTATTCCTTCCATCGTCCGACGACATCCCCAGTTGAGGTCAACATCTGCCCACCTCCAATGTAAACAGTGTTGGTAGGGCACTGCTTCCCTCTCCTGAGGCGCTGGACGGTTTACCAGAATCTCTTCAAGGCCAACCGGTAGTCCTCCTCCATGGCCTCACCGAACTCCTCCCAGGCCCGATTTTTTTTTTTTTTTTTTTGCCTCCACAACCACCTGGGCTGCAGTCCGCTTGGCCTGCCGGTACCCGTCAGCTGCCTCAGGAGTCCCACAGGCCAGCCAGGGCTGATAGGACTCCTCCTTCAGCTTGACGGCATCCCTTACTTCCGGTGTCCATCACAGGGTTTGGGGATTGCCGCCTCGACAGGCACCCGAAACCTTACGGCCACAGCTCCGAGTGGCCATGTTGACAATGGAGGTGGAGAACATGGTCCACTCGGACTCAATATCTCCAGACTCCCTCGGGATCCAGTCGAAGCTCCGCCGGAGGTGGAAGTTGAAGATCTCTCTGACAGGGGACTCGGCCAAACGTTCCCAAAAGACCCTTACAGTATGTTTGGGTCTGCTGAGTCTGTCCAGCTTCCTCCCCTGCCATCGGATCCAACTCACCTCCAGGTGGTGATCAGTTGACAGCTCCGCCCCTCTCTTCACCCGAGTGTCCAAGACATACAGCTGGAGGTCAGATGACCATCGACCTCCGGCCTAGGGCGTCCTGATGCCACGTGCACTGATGGACACCCTTATGCTTGAACATGGTGTTCATTATCGATAAGCTGTAACTAGCACAGAAGTCCAATAACGGAACACCGCTCGGGTTCAGATCAGGCGGGCCGTTCCTCCCAATCACGCCCCTCCAGGTGTCACTGTCGCTGCCCACGTGGGTGTTGAAGTCCCCCAGAAGAACGACGGAGTCCCCAGTTGGAGCACTTTCCAGCACCCCTCCCAGAGACTCAGAGAGGGACGGGTACTCTGCATTACCGTTCGGCCCATAGGCTCACACGACAGTGAGAGACCTATCCCCGACCCGAAGGCGCAGGGAAGCGACTGTCTCATTCACCGGGGTGAACTCCAAGGCGGCTGAGCTGGGGGGCTATAAGCAAACCCACACCAGCCCGCCGCCTCTCACCATGGGCAACTCCAGAGTGGTAAAGAGTCCATCCTCTCTCAAGGAGTGTGGTTCTAGAGCCCAAGCCGTGTGTGGAGGTGATCCCGACTATCTCTAGTCGGTTCCTCTCAACCTCCCTCACAATCTCAGGCTCCTTCCCTGCCAGCGAGGTGACATTCCACGTCCCTAAAGCTAGTTTCCGTGTCCAGGGATCAGGTTGTCGAGGCCACCACCTTCGACTGCCGCCCGATCCACTATGCACCGGCCCCTTACATACTCCTGCAGGTGGTGAGCCCACGGGAGTGCAGCCCCACGTCGCTCCTTCGGGCTGACTCCGGCCTGGCTCCAGGGTAGGGCCCCGTCTGCGCCATGCTGGGCGACGTCACGGTCCTCGTCTTTGATATTTTAGAATGATTGTACAAACGCCAACCTTCCGCTCATGCTTCAAGTGTCTTTCTGCTGTGAAATTATCAAGTGAATGTAAGAATAACTTTGATATCTTTAGTAATGTTTTAAGATGAACATTTACTGGATGATACAACTTAGGTGTAAAAAAATAAAATAAAATGATGTTCAAATGTGAGTCTCAAAAATATGATCAGGCTTTTGATGAAGGTTTATTGTTCTCAATCATTGTATTGTATGTAAACCTACAGAACTTTGATCATTTATATTGCAAGGTATCAGAATTTCATCAAATATTAGCATCTGCACCAAATCGCATATTTTTGCTCCGTTTGTGCCTCTGAATAAAATGTAAGTTTATAATGTTGTTCATTGTGTAAAAAAACTCCATTTGAAAAAAATAGATTTTTCCATTATTTCATACAGTATGTCAGGCTTTACAGGGTTGTATTGGGCATTCATGGTTTCTTCTAGTAAGCTGAAGCGTGTGCTGTAGTGACCTCTAGTGTTAGTAACATTGAACTGCATTTGTGCGTGTAATGACTGGTTTATTCTCTTCTCTCTGACAGCAGAGCGGACTGTGTTTGAGAAGAGCGTCTGCTTGTGTTTACACAGTTAAATCATGGATCAGAAGGTGAGTAAAGCCTGCTGAGCTGACAGAAAGTGACTTTTGCTGATGTGCTCATTTACTGTGCTGAATTTCTGTGTGTGTGTGTGTGTGTGTGTGTGTGTGTGTGTGTGTGTGTGTGTGTGTGTGTGTGTGTGTGTCTTTGCAGTTTACTTCACCCCCGAGACACGCAGTGAAAAGCAGGTCAAAGTCTACAGAGGAAGTCCAGGAAGCTAAAAAGGTGGAGGACAACCTCTTAACTTCAACAAATGAATGAATAATTGTTAGTTACATCATTGATATACAGTAAAATCACATGAACTGTTGATATAGCATCTACCTCAATAATTACACATCTGGTTTGATGGTTCAAACATTTGAAGGAAACACCACAGTGGTGCAAGAATGCATGTTAAAGTGCCCCATTATGTGTTTTAAAGGCTCCTAATGTTGTTTCAGAGTCTCTAACACAGGTTTACATACATCCAAAGTCAAAAAACACAATTTTCTCATAATATCTATGTCTGAAACGCTTCGATCATGGATTCAGTGTCTCTAAGCCCCGCCTCTCTGAGAGCTGCTCTGCTCTGATTGGTCAGACAGCCCAGTCTGTTGTGATTGGTCAGAAACCAAACGCTCATTATCATATCTGATCTGAGCTCTTGATACACAGTGATACGAACAGTAACGATGGCGTGGGTTTTACCGTATCTATCTCAGAAAACAGCGTCGTCTTGTTTTTTCATGAAAATGATCGATTCATTCTTTTAGGACACAATTACTCCATTTATCCACACTTTGCAGACCTTTTACATTCACAAACAGCTCTATTACACACTGCATGATAGGCAATATCCCAAAAGGCATAACGGGAGCACTTTAATGTATAGGACCACGTTGAATAACTGTCCTTTGATTTTGTTAGGCCTTTCGCATCCCCCAGAAATCACTGCCTGGTGGGTCAGAACTGGAAAAGGTGAAGGTGAGCATTAAACTTTGTGTGTGGATCATGACCAAATGTCCCTAAAATGATAGCAAACCATGATTAAAAACAGCTTCTTAAAGAGTGTTTGAGTTGGTAAGGTCAGTTCATTTTGGTAAATCTCTCCAGTTCAGTGGTTGGTTTGAGTGATATTTTTTTTTTTTTTTATATATATATATATCAAAATGTTTGGTAAATATATGTAGGTAAATGTTTCTCTTTGTTTGGTTGTATATACAGTGTCAAAAACCAGTTTTTTTTTTTTTTTTTTAACCAGCCCTATAGCGAATGTAATTAGTATAATATAAGCAATTTTTTATATAGAAGAACTGATACACTGAACAAAATTATAAACGCAACACTTTTGTTTTTGCCCCCATTTTTCATGAGCTGAGCTCAAAATATCTAAGACTTTTTCTATGTACCGTACACAAAAGGCCTATTTCTCTCAAATATTGTTCACAAATATGTCTAAATCTGTGTTAGTGATCACTTCTCCTTTGCCGAGATAATCCATCCACCTCACAGGTGTGGCATATCAAGATGCTGATTAGACAGCATGATTACTGCACAGGTGTGCCTTAGGCTGGCCGCAATAAAAGGCCACTCTAAAATGTGCAGTTTTACTGTATTGGGGGGGTCCCCCCTGAAAAAAAAAAAAAATTAATTCGGGGGGGACCCCCCCCAATACAGTAAAACTGCCCATTTTAGAGTGGCCTTTTATTGCGGCCAGCCTAAGGCACACCTGTGCAGTAATCATGCCGTCTAATCAGCATCTTGATATGCTCACTAACACAGATTTAGACAGATTTGTGAACAATATTTGAGAGAAATAGTCCAACTACTGTGAATGTGGTTCTATGTGTTTCAGGAGGGACCAGAAGAAAATGTGACTCCAGCATCATCCACAGAAGAGCTGAAATGATGCTGCCACTAATCTGTTACACACACATACACACACACACACACACACACACACACACACACACACACACACACACACACACACACACACACACACACACGCACACGCACAAATGCTTGGTTTTTATAAACAAGGTTGGTATGGTACGGTTAGAGCATTAACTCTTCCTTCAGTTGGATCAGTTTTCAGCCCGTCCATCACAGCTTTTTATTGAAAGATGAACCAAAAATACTGATGTCTTGTCTTTTTACAGGAGCAATTATATATTTTTGTTTAAAGTTAAGTTTTAATGAATTCAATTTATTTCAATTAATTTTTAAGGTGAATTAAATGCTATGAATTAAACCGCTCGTATACTGTATCACTAGAATTTTTTTTTATAAATCATTGCATTATACTTTCATGTTTAATGAGTTTAGACATTTCAAGAACATGTTAAAAAAACGCTTTTAAGCAAGATAAGCACTGAGGTGAACTCAGAGTTTGTAACTGTATGGTTTTACCATAGTACCATGTCCAAAAGAAGAAAAACAGGTTGGAAACTCTGAACAGTAAGGTCTCATTTGTTAACTTAAGTTAATGCATTAACTAACATGAACCATGAGCAATGCATGTTGACACTGTTTATTAATCTTTAATGTTAGTTAATAAAAATGTTCTTGTTAGTTCACAGTGCTTTAACTAATGTTAACAGATACAACGTTTGACCCTAATAATGTTTTGGTAATTCTGAAGTATGTTATCGAATGAGACCTTCTTGTAAAATGTTACAAGTACAGTACAGTAAATGTTACGGTACATTTTCTTCGTGTTTAGGCTTGTGTTTTTGATGCCACTCCAGCTCTCTCATGTATTTGGGCCCCAATGGTGTCAAACTCTCGTTCTTTTACTCATTTATTGGCATCAGCTGAGATTACAGAGCTCACATACTGTATGACTCAGCTGAAGATGTTGTGTAAGTGCTTACAGTATTACTAATAAAGTATAAACTGTTCATCATGCTAAAGTTCAATGAGTGCATGCTCTGTCAAACTTGTAAAGGTTTTGCATAAACAAGAAACATGACAACAGTGTAGCTCGTTTAGCAATTTTGACCACAGTAATATTAAACTACCATAATATTTTTGGGGAGTGAATTTTGATCTTGAATGCGTTTTATAACTCCTGTAAATAACCAAACTCTGTAGTGACCGTGGCCTAAACAATGCAAAAATTCATCATGTATTGTAAACCCCTTATAAGTTGGCTTTACTAAAAATAATTTGAGGTAATCAGTTAACAATGTAGTCAAACTTTACATTTTGATTCTGTCCTACACAAACATGTTAATTACTCTTTAATTCAAATATTGTTTAAATAACTCAAAACTCGATTGCATAAACTTTGTAAATATCTTGTGCTGTGAACTGCTAGCTAACAATAGCACACTTGTCTTGCATGTGCTAACTATCAAAGTTCACATTACAGTTGCATTATGTATATAGTTAAAGCCCCACTAGGTAAGATTTCCGTTTTGGTCAAACAACGACCCCTAGAGTCGCTGTGGACTACTTGTATTTAACGTTACTGTCGTAAATACCACTCACGCAGAGCAGTCTCTTCACTCACGGCCTGATCCCCTCCCCCCTGTATACCGGTCCCTGTTCAGTCGGATGGAAGCAGGGGGGAAGGAATTCGACCGGAAGTTGAAGTCGGCCGCGTGCCGCCATCTTGTAGCAGAACTTCACCTGCAGTTAGCATCCCATTGACTCCCATTCATTTTGGCGTCACTTTGACAGCGAATAACTTTACATCTGAGGCGTTTAAAGACTCCATTTGTCCATTATTTATTTCTAAAGAAACACGACAATGTATAAAATGCTCCATTACCTTGTAGCTTATGTTATGGCCCCGTAGAAGCAGTTTTTGTAAAAGTAGGCTAACGATTGCGTCATAACCACGCGACTCTCTGTCGCACAGTAGAGAGATTACCGTATGGACAGGAGGAGAAGCTCGCGGGCAATCGGGGGGACGTGGAGGCAAAATGACAATATAATTAATCAGAATACCTAGCAAAAGTTGCTCCTGCTCCAAGCTCATGGACAGCTCCTACTCACACTCTCCGTCTCTGCAAGATTCGTAAGGGAATGATTCCGATTTCTCTTGGCACAGCTACTAGAAGACAGACGGGATGCTCACGTGGTCCGTGTAACGCTTTGCACGGTTTGAGTCTGCGCGTCAGGAAAGGAAGTGCTAAGAAATCGCTAAAAATGGGCTTCACTTGTCTCAATTGAGTTCCAATGGGGTCGCTGTGTCCATTTCTTTTACTGTCTATGGATGGAAGCTGTAACGAGTGGAAATAAGGTGTGGCCCCTTTAAGAGCTGCGCGCGCCCTGTTTAACTGTCGGCAGTCTGTATTGTATGTGTGCCTCGAACACCCCGTAAGCGGATTGTTTCTGTTTGATGCTCATTCTTGTCCTATTTTTGTCTATCAAGTAATGCTGTGGACGGTAGAACGTGTGACAGACAGTTACACGAGTTCGATTGGGGAATAAACACAACGCGTTACAAATCGTCGGACATCGAACAAGCACAGCTAGCCTCCGAAGATGTCTACTAATCCATCAACAAGAACGCCAGGTGCTTTTTAGCTCACACCAACGAGTGAAAGCTTGTCCGAGTGATATACAATATAAGCAATATACTTACAAGTCCAACAGCATGTGAGGACGTGTTGGGGGAAGTGAGGTAGCCTATGCCGTAAAGCAGTCGAATTTTGTAGTTCTTTTGTGTGCGCGGGGGTTACTACCCGAACCCCGAAGTTTAAAAGTACGATTAAAAACGATACAGACCCCGTCAGGCTATGGCAGACATGTCATTCAACCTATTGTAAGTCGATGTACCATCACAAGAGTCTTGGAAATATATTATGAAGGTTGAAAAGTTACCTAGTGCTGCTTTAAACAACATTAGTCTTATATTTGCAGCCCATCCTCGACCTAATTAAACAAACACATCTCTCCCTATATTAATTAAGAAAAACACATAAAAATAACACTTAATTTCAACATTTATTCTCCTTTTATACTGCGGGGCTGAATGCTTGAATCTGATTGGTTGATGAACGTTCTGGGGTGTGCAGTTATTTTCAGGGAAACTCACGAAAAGTAGTTCCAGCAGGTTTTGATCGCATTACAGTTCCGTATCACTCCGCCAAATGATCTCAGTTACTTCAAAGGTCCTTAACAGCCGACAACAGCAGAAGAACCAAAACTCACAACCACACTGACCCAGCAAATAAATATAGTAAACAATGGGATAAAAATTACAATATATTTCAGTTTTTTGCTACAAAATTACATTTTATGATGTATGGAAAGCACATACTCTCTCTCTCTCTCTCCTACTCAAACACACACACACACACACACACACACACACACACACACATACAGTACGGACACACACTCACAAAGAAACGTGTTGTCAGCGCAACTCTCATCATTTTATCAGTGAAATAGTTTAGCACCTTGAAAGCTTCATGACATTTCTCATTATGTTCTGTACTGTTATGTACTGTTCTTGAAGCAGATAAACTTACAGTTTCACTATTAGTAGAGGCGCTTCTGCCGAACACTGTTGAGAAACACGTAATTCATGCTTAATCTCTCTCTCATAACTGCATTAGTCTGCTATAAATGGCTCAAGCCTCCGTTATAGCTCTAAAATGATGTTTTGGAATTAGAAACGGAGGCGTGGGATGAGATTCGTAAGAAGTTAGTCACACGCACGAGCGATTTAAGGACAAAAACCTGACAAATGTCTTAATACAACATCTGAATGTCTTGAGGTGTGGTATAGTCTAAGCAGAATAACTCACATGACTCCAGTCCGTTGAATTAAAATAATGCACACGTGAGGTGTAACATTACCAACTCAGTTGTGCATTATTTTCTAATAATTCAACGACCTGTTGTCAATTACTATTCCTTACATACAGTCTGAAGCAAAGCATGCTGGGAGTAACTGAACATAACCCTTTTTTCTATTAAAGGTGCCTTGTGTAAAAATAAATAAATTCATACTCCACATTCCATACCAGATGGGGGCAGTATACCTCCAGAAAGTGAGTTGGTCTACTCTAGAGTATGAATATCTTCAAGCTACTCCCCTTCACCTTTACCAGTGAATATGTTCATATTCGTTTTGTTCATATTACATTTTTATTGTTAGTTTGAATTACATTAATTTGACAGACAGCATTCGCTGATGTTGACCAAGCTAGCGCCAACGTAACCAGAGCTTCCAACTCTCACGCATTCACCGTGAGACACACGCAAACACTTTTCACACACTCTCACCCCACACATCAATTTTCTCACGCACAGAAAAATCGCGAAGCAAAGAGGACACGGATACCGAAAGACTAGACAGAGCAGGTTAGTTATGATATAAAAAAAAATCTCAGCTCTCAGATTCTGTCAATTTTATCACGCAATTCAAACAATAAATACCATTTTGGCGCTTGTAAATGTTACATGACAGATCCCTAGCGCACGTAAACCGAACATCTCTACTAGCTAATAATAGTAAAAAAACACGAACACTGAAAGATACAGTAACGTTAGGCTACAACTTACCAAAATGTATTCCTCATACATAATATCGACCAATCAGTGTTTTTTATCAGCGTGAAGAGGTCAATAACACAGCTGGAGAACAATTATGTCAGATTTACCTCAGGAAAGCCATTTAATATAACTTACATAACATAGGTCACGTAGTTGGCAAGAAAAAAAGAGCAATAGAGATTGTGCTATGTGTAGCCTACTATATTACAATACTGTATTTATGAACGTTATATACGTTTATCGAACAGCCTTCGATACATTTCTATGTTATAACTTCCCGAAAATCTACACAAACATATAAAGCAAACTTCTAACGAAATACTAACAGCATCTTACCAAACCAAAAGAAATGTTGCAAGTTCGGAGTCAAACCTCATTTTTTTCATGTCCATTAGTTGTCTCCAGCGATGGAAAGCAGTGCCAATGTTTACTCTGGTTCTGTTCCTTTTTTATCAGATTTTATTTGAATGTAGTAGTGGGGCTGTACATAGATATCATATATAAACGCTAGATGTCTTATGGCGCAGTCACTTCCGGCATCATCGTTCGGCCATCTTGTCACAGTGCTCTGTGCATTAAGGTGAATGATCAGCACGCACACAAATCCTCTTATCTCGCTGAAATCTTGACGGATTTACAAACGGTTTGGTTTCTTACAAACGTTATTAACGTGGCTATAATTCCGAATGCTTGAAAATGTATGTTATAATTTTTCATATGTATGCAGTGTATGTATGCAGTGTCATAACTACATCTCTGACGTTTATAACAAACCAAACCGTTTGAAAATCGGTAGAAAAATGAGCAAGTTATGGTTATTTAAAAGTACATGCACCATTGAAGTAGTGAGCGAGTACACTGTGGCAAGATGGCCGCCACGTGCGGACGTCGACCTCCATTGGCCAGCAGTGCGCACGAGACATCTAGCCTTTATATATGATATCTATGGGGCTGTAGGCTACTTTCCACACGATTGACATCAGGTTCAAGTACGCCCACAAGCCGTGCGAGTTATTCGTGTATTGCATGTTTGGCTGGTGGTTGCCCGCATACCGCCTCCCATGGCCGAAACTGGTATTACGACACCTGTCGGGCCGTGGCTAGTAATGCTAATGCTAATTTAGGTTGATATCTCTGCAGCACTATAACTTGACATTTTTTTAATGACATCATCGCCCTTATTTCTTCTCATTCTTTTGATGCGTGTAGCTCATTTTTGGGATATTTTTACCTCAATTTTTACACATGGCACCTTTAAGTACAATGTACTTTCAGGAATATTTGAGTGAAATTAACTAATTTAATTAATTTCACTGAGCGGTTTTACACTGTATTGCAATCCTTTTTTAGTCTTATTTTAAATGATTGCTCTCAGATTAAATGTTTTTCAGAGGTGAACGGGTTCATCATGCTGTTTCACTGCTGACATTGCAGGCCTCGACAATAATTAATCTGACCAAAACCGCACATAACTGACAAGAGTTACAGATTTCTTGAATTACAGTATTGTTCAGATTTTACTTCCCCCTCCAATCTTGTGTCCCTTTCCGAACATTATGGGTTAGTGACCTTGAAGTAAGCATGAAACAGAAGTTGTGCTCATCTTTTCTTGTGTCGTGAACGCTAGAACAAGAACAAATGTGGGCGGGGCTTGATTTTGTCTGTGTGGAATTGATTGGATGGTTGTGATTTGC
Source organism: Rutilus rutilus (assembly GCF_951802725.1). Classification (NCBI taxonomy): domain Eukaryota; kingdom Metazoa; phylum Chordata; class Actinopteri; order Cypriniformes; family Leuciscidae; genus Rutilus; species Rutilus rutilus. Next base: position 3,207,833 of record NC_140219.1, on the reverse strand, counting down.
TATTGGCTGATCTCATGTGAGTGACAGGTTGCCCCGCCCACATCATCAGCGAAGAGGAGAGATGCTGAAGAGGGAGGAGAAACAAACTTGTTTTGCTGTCTGGAGGGATGAACACTAATGCCTCAAAACGTCACCTTTTAAACTAGAAGGTTAAGAAGGAAATGCCATTGTTTATAGGTAACGTTTTCAAGAAGTTAAGATGAGTTTTTATAGTGTTTGTTTGTACTATATTTTTGTATAATGTTTTATAGTGTGTCCCAGGGTTATTATAGTACACTAAAATCATTTAAAAAAAAACTTTAATTAGACTAATTTTTATAATAGAAACTAAACTTAAACATAGTTACCAAGACAACGTTTCTCATTTTCATTTAGCTTAACTTCATGTAATAAAATAACTAAAAATAAAAATATTAATGACAAAAAACACACATCTAAATTACTAAAATTACTTAAAAAAACCCAAAACATTTAAATTGTTAAAATATTAACAAAAACTAATATGGTTATTATAGTCCACTGAAACTAAAACAAACATTTCAAAAATTGCTGCTTGAAATAAAATAAACATTGACTAAAAAACTTACACTTAGCTATTTTATTTCAGCTAGTTTCCGAGGAAACATTTTTCATACAGTTTAACTTGACGTGCTAAAATAACTAAATGTAAAACAGAAAGATAGATGTGTTTTTTTTTTTTTTAAACAAAATGACAAAACACACCAAAAATAACTGGAATTGAAATGAAAAAGGAAAATACAAAAATAAAAACCAATTCAAAGTATTAATAAAAATGTTTTATAGCATCTCAATCATACTCGAATAACACTGAGTTATACTAAAATAACACTGGAGTGTCACACATACTCCTTATTCACACATAATCAAATATAACATTTAGAAATGAATGACATTTGCAGTGTGAAATGACCTTAGAGCAAAGAAACTTGACTGAACGAACAAGAAATTGGACATTTGTATGTTCTCACCACAAGATGTCATGATTTTCCAGTAAAGAGACACCATTGTGTGAGAAAATATGTATTTTAAACAGAAAAGGTCATTTTCTAATAGAAATTGTAGATCTTAGACTTTGATATGAATGTTTCAGTGGTTGTGTCACCAGCCGGTTTATGCATGACTGATCCAGCATTTGGGCCTTCGCTCGTCTGACTGTAAATGATCTGACTGAACACTGATGATCCACGAGTTAATTAGTCAGAGAAGGTCATTATTGATGCCTCGTGTCAGGGTTTCCCATATAAACCTCCTTTACAATGCGAGCTGTCAGTCCAAGAGGCTCATCACCCGCTGTGGAATCAAATCCGGATCCCTGAAAGGTATAAAGATTTCATATAACATTCAAGTCAATCTGTCGATAGTGAATAATGACACGCGGCTTTTTGTATATATTAACCTCATATTGAACCTTCACTGTTTAACGTAAAAACAGTGTTTGGAGTGTGTTTTCTACTGCAGTATTTCATGTTTAATTCAATGTGTTACGTGGCATTTTTGTAATTATTTGACAAATTTACTAGCAATTTCTGAGTGAAAAGTGTTTTAAAGTAAATCCTACACCACGTTTTATTCCCCAATGCATGGCCGCAAAATCATGATGTCATTGCATTAGAAAGCAGTCGTGGCATTTCTTTTAAAGGAAGCCCACAAATCTGTTTAGATCCTTCTTTGTGGCCGTTGTGCTTTCAGGACACTTGTTGTTCTGTGCACGTATTTCTGATTGAGTTCGTGCAGTGTTGAGGCAGGACTGAATTCAATAAAACCATATTTGGCTCTCAGGGACACAATGGAGCACCCGGTCCAGTGCTCAAAATGACATTGCACAAGCCGTCTTGCCATTTGTTCACTTGCTGTGCTCTTGTGCTGATAAGGGTGAGATTTTAATGCCATGTGCAGCTCATTTTATACCAAAGCAGGTCAGAGTGTGTGAGTGTGTGTGTGTGTACAGGCTCCTAATGCAGAGCTCGTTCAGGATGAAGAAAGTTCAAAATGTCCATAAAAAAAAAAAAAAAAAAAGTTTTAAAAATGTTTTTTTTCCCTTGGTTATACAAATGTTAAGGAAACATTCTATGTTATCTTTCTTCAAACATTATGGGGACGTTACTTTTGAATGTTTTCTGAACATCCTGAAACAAGAAGTGACATTTAAAAAACATTCAACTAAAACGTTTCATATATATTCAAGCGCAAGATGATGCAAAAAGAGAACTCCATTCATTACTGTGTGAGAAGTTTAGTGTGCTCCATTCGAAGCGTGTGGACAGAAAGACTGAAATGACTTCTGTTTCGTGTCTTCTTGTGCTTGAACTGACTTATTCACACAAAATTATGTTTAAAAAAAAAGGCCTGTCTCAGCAAGTATCTCAGTAAACACAGTCGGTTATGACTTGAGTGAATGTAAACAGTGGAGAAAGACAACACACGTGTGTACAGTATCTGTATATAATGGTGCGTTCCAGGCAACCTGTAGCCCGTGTTTTTCCAACCTTATACCCGTGAAAGTGCACTGGAACGGCAGTCAAACCCAGGACTTCCCACCCGTGAACTCGTACTAGATCGATGTACTCCCAGTTACGAGCTCTGACGTCACATAGCCCGCGAAACCATACAAAACAACAATGGCAGCCCCTACGGATGCAGTGTTTCTGCAGGCGGTACACGGTGAGAATACACTTTAGAACAATATAACGTTGCAGTCAAATTAATAATAATATAATAATAATAAGTAAGCACCTTTGGCGACAGAAATTATTACAAATGCGCATAAGCCCCGTAAGTCCGCCATGCTGGTTTGTTTACATCTAGCTACCACAATTCCTTGCGCTCAGGTAGTTTGGCGTGACTGGCCTGGAACGCTACAAAGTCGTGAGTCGTGGTTTGAAGTCGTGATTTACGTGCTCAAAAACCTGCCTGGAACGCAGCATTAGATCCGTGCATCCGCTCTTAAAGTGACAGCAGCCTAATATTCCTGCTGTCTGTGTTTCTAATGTTAATCAAAGAAAAAAAATCACTCACTGCTCTTGACTTTTGAAGTCAAGTCAAACTTTTGAAGCTTTAATAAGGATACAGTGAAGACTATTCAGTGTTATTTTACATTTGATTACTTTATTCAATGTCTCTACCTGACAACTGTTATTTGTCTGAATAAAGAATTGTGAATTTTGGTGTCATAACTGGCTCTTTTTGCAAAAAACTGTATTTTATTTTATTAATTTTTTTAAGTCACCGGCCATTGGCAGGTACACTGAAAAAAATGATTCGTTGAATTTAATAAATGTTTTTATCATAAGTGGTTGCACACAATTGATTTTAGCTACATTTAAACAAATGCATTAAGTTGAACTTAATAAATTTTAGTTCAACTTAATTAATTTGTTTAAATGTAGCTAAAATCAATTGTGTGCAACCACTCAAAATTCAACGAATAATTTTTTTTAAGTGAAGAATGATAATTTTCAGTGATATGGCAAAATCGAGACCACCATCTTGACTGTGCAGATTAATTACAGTAAATTAGTTTTCTTGTCTATAAAGTATGATCATTAAGTAAGATAATTGCATGTGAAGTGATTAAGCAACCGGAGTCATTTGTGCATTTTATGAATTCATTTGTTTATAAATAGAAAATAGGAATTAAATGGATATTTTTACTGGTCTAACACTGCTTTGTGGGCACATGTCAACCAAACACAAACAGTGCAAAAGCTGTCACTGGGGCGGTAGCCGCGGTACCCTTACAAAAGGTACACCTTTGAACCAAATTTACTCTTAAACGGGGCATATATCATAGAGGTACATATTAGTACCTTTTGAAAGAGTACACCCCAGTGACAGCTTTTGTACAATTTTTCTAAAAGAGTGAATGGACACTTTCGGATCATGTAATTTAATTCACGGACTCTTAAGCTAAGTGAACAGAAGTGACTTATTTCAAAAACATTAAAACAATGATACCGACCCCAAACTTTGAACATACAACTTTGGAATTTGAGCATATCAGATTTTGAATACCACCTAAACTAAACACCAGATTATATGTTCCTCTACAAAGAGCCAAGGACAGAGAAAGTGGCACCTGTGACAATATTGCGTTCCAGCAGCTGCTGAACAAGAACATTATCTATCATTCACTTTAATTGCTCTGACATTCAAAAGCTCCTACTTTCAGAAATGCATTAGTAGGTCGTCCCATGAGAGCACTTTGCAGACAGACTGTGTGTTCAACAGTAACCTTGACATAAAATGCACATTTACCTGTTATTAAACACCTCTGAAACAGACCTGATGGCTCTGGAGGCATTCAGCTGGGAAACGTGGTCCTCAGGGGCCATGAGGGACCACAAATGTGTTGTCATCTTCACAGTCATGACAAGCATTCACTTATTTGAAAAATCGTCAGAAATAAGAAATAAATTAAGTAGACGATAATGGATTAAGTAGACAATAATGGATCTGAAATGACAGTAGGTCATTCATTTTGATGTTGTTTGAACAAATACTTAATGAAAATGTGTTTTTTGAGTGGTGTTGTTCCATGCCTGTATGTTTTTCCTGGGTCAAAAATGGTCTTCAGTGGTGAGAGACGAACACGGTCATCCACACACTCAGAACAAAGTACCCTACCCATGTGAACTGTGAGTCCAGTACTGACAAAAGTGTGGAAATATATCTGCAAGCCGCAATTAAGAGGCCAAGCAACACGAGTAGCTAAAAGTCAAGGCAGAGAGGATCAGACCAACTGCAAAAAGATATTTGATGATGGTTTTAAGCTAAATGGTTGAAAGTTCATTAATACTATCACTTGTAATGTGACATTATTGCTTATTACTTCTGACCAATAGGTGGAACTGACACCAAATTGATCTGATATGGTCATTGTTGGGGTCTTTTGGGTGAGATTTTCCGTCAAACTGTATATTTCGTGACCACTAGGTTGCATTGTGCCGAAACTGTGCAGGTACCCTCAGGTCATGGTTGTCATAACACACACCAAATTTGATCAGAATACGCTAAAGCGTTGTGGAGAAATATAGCCTCACGTCCATTTTAACGTGTTGTTCGTTGGATTTGTTCTCACTTTAAATGAGAATGGTTTGACGAATTGATGAATTCCTTGTTTTTTTTGTCGGCAAAGTCTTAAGATGATCTGGTGGTTCAATTTTCTTGTTTGAAAAAGTAGGTTTTTCAGAAAATTATGGAATCAGAGGAAAAAACCTCGGTAATACTTTATTTTACAGTGTCCTTGTATGTTACATGTACTTACCATAGGCGTAATTCTATGGGGGGACAGGGGGACACGTCCCCCCCAATATTCAAAGAAGGACAATTTGTCCCCCCCAATATTTGATCATACTGTATGATTATGCGGGCAATATCGATGTGATTGCAAATACGTCTTTCTTTCCAGCTCCGAAAATATAAAATCCCGGCCGGTCCATTTCCCAAATCCATTCGACTGGCCTTACACTATACATTAACAAAACCTATTTCTCCTGAAATCCATGTCATGTTTTCCCTATACCTTTAGTAGCTCGTGCACCGCCAGTAAGTTAGGAAAAACCAAATAGAAGAAGAGGATCGCGAAATCTGACAGACATTTGGCCTACCTGTCAACACTCCCGTTTTTCCCAGGTTTCTCCCGTTTTTTAGCCCTATCTCCCGGACCCCTCCCGGTTTGTTATTTCTCCCGGGAAACTCCCATAATTTGCATGGCCCAAACTGAGTAAAGCCTCTGTTTAGGCTATTAAGGAAATATAATTTTGGCAAAAGAAGAACTTTTATTTTAAATAAATGTTCATTTTAAATCAGCCTATGTCAGTGTGATATGTTACCATATTATCATGCTTAACACTAAGAATTTGAATAATTGTAGTGTGATGATCAGATGCAGATATCTAAATCAGAGAATATCATAGGTTCGGGCGGTTTGCGGGTGGATTATTTATTTTTAACAGTGGATTCGGGTGACTCAAAGTGCACCAGATTAATGAACTTACCTTTAAAATGTACAAAATTTTCTTCCGGGGGAGCATGCACCCCGACCCCCCTAGAAGTATCAAGTACACTTAACAGCATGACTGTTGTATGCTGGTAAGTTTTCGGACTCTGACTTTTATTTTATTTTGATTAAAAAAATGTGTGCATGCGCCAACACAAAAAGTCCCACAGCTGTCCCCCCCAATGTGTGATTGACAATTTTGCCCTTGGTACTTACCAAATCCTAATCCTATAGTAAGTACATGTAGTTGATTAATATTACTCAGTACTTAAATATATAATTGCACTGTAACAATGACACCTTAAAATAAAGTGTGTTCCGTCTATTGTTATGGTTATCACTGTCTATTGGATTCAATCGCACATTTAAATGTGGTTGACATTCCAGAATCTTTGCAATGTGCTGTTAGCAGCATGAAAAATATACATTATAAAGTGAGCGAAGATCGCTGCCATTATAATCATTGAATCATTGTCAATTACAATGCGAGGTACACAAAGCTGCTCTCTTGCAAAAACTCCCGTTAATGAAGCTGTCTACACTGTGCAATGAATCTCTTATTGACATTGTGTTTATAATTTGTTGGTTATAATGAAAGGATTTGTGAGTTTGTTGGCTATAATGAAAGGATTCACGAGTTTGTTGGTTAAAATAAAAGGATTCGCGAGTTTTTTGGCTATAATGAAAGTATTTGCGAGATTGTTGGTTATAATGAAAGTATTTGCAAGTTTTTGGGCTTTAATGAAAGGATTCGCAAGTTTTTTGGCTTTAATGAAAGGATTCGCGAGTTTGTTGGTTATAATGAAAGCATTTGCAAGTTTGTTGGTTATAATGAAAGTATTTGCGAGTTTGTTGGTTATAATAAAATAATTCACAAGTGTTTTGGCTTTAAAGAAAGGATTTCCGAGTTTGTTGGCTATAATGAAAGGATTTCACTTGGTCAACAGATATGTCTGTGATTGGCTACAAAGCTCAACGCTGCAAAAACACATTGTAAAATGGTAGAAGAATAAAGCTTCGACGGTACAAAGATTCATTTTGGAGGCCGCCAAAATATTTTCAATGCAGGAAAACCCTGCCTTAGAAGAGCCTTATTTGCATATGAATTTAAATATGCAAATCATATTTGCAGTAACTGTTCCTTTAAATAAAAAAACAAAAACCTGAATTACTTCTCAATGCACAGTGTTCATAAAATCTCTTTTGATCTCTTCACAGACAGCACCATGTCATCACGACCAATCAAAATCACCACTACAGAGCAAACTATCAGCTTCAATGGTAAGACGTCAGAAACATTTAAGTTTATATATACAGTATATAAATCAAAGGGTGCTTCAAATAAGTATTAGTTCAGGGGGGTGCACACTTTTGCAGTTAGTTATTTCAATTTCCCCCTGAAATGTGCCACTTTAGTTTTCAGTGGCATTGAAGGTACAAAAGTTCTGTCTTTGTTCCCTCGTTTCATTTTTACATCATAAAAACCAGCTGTTTTAAACAGGGGTGTGTCGACTTTTTATATCCACTGTGGGTATGTATGTATGAAAACAACTGTTTTCAGCGTTGATAATTATAATAAAAATGTTTCTTGAGCAGGAAATCCGCATATTAGAATGATTTCTGAAGGATCATGTGACACTGAAGACTGGAGTAATGATGCTGAAAATCAAAACATCTTCTTACTGACCTAGTTGGGGGTCACGACCCCAGGAAAGCAATCGTCCTAAATCACGGAAGTGAACCACTATTGATGACTCATAATTCAATAAATCTGTGTGTTTGTGTGTGTGTTCCCACTCACTTTCCTGACAAGAGTGATTGATGCACTGCAAGCAGAGATAATGTATATATAATTTCTGCTCGCCTTCAGCACAAATGGACTCAGTATTGCAGTACTTTTGCATCAAATAGATGCAAGTGCCGTTATGTGCTGACACTTCAAAAAACAGAAGCTCTGTGAATTTTGCCACTTTTTCCCGCGTCATCATTATCAAGCAACATGGGTAATCATCTGATGCTTTGATGATGCAGTTCAGACCCAAATAATGTAATGTGAACACAATCCAGCTCAGATTCATTGATCAATCGAATTCGGGTTCAGACCAGATAATTGAACCAAGTGTGAAAGCACCCTAAGGGTGTTTGTACACGACAACGATATGCTTAAAACGGAGAAGTTTTTCCTTTGAATTTTCCGCATACAGACGACACCGTTGTCAAAACGATCCCCATTCGGATCCGTGAAAACGACAAAAGTGGCCTGGCAGCAGAATACAGCGTTTTTAGTTTTCACGGATCCGAACGGGGATCGTTTTGACAATGCTGTCGTCTGTACGCGGAAAGGATTTGCGAGTTTGTTGGTTATAATAAAAGGGACATTCTACCAGAAACGTACATTATCTGTCCTTGAATTGTTACAGTGAATAAAAAAGTATTTCATCCAAAATTTCTAAACCTGGCTCATGGTTGATTTCTGTGAGTTGTTCTGTAAAGGAATATGTCATTCATTAGGTTCTCAGATATTTTTTTCTTTATTAAAAACACTTTTGAAAATCCTGTCCATGTCCTTGTCCTCAGCCAAACTGGAGCTACAGCTTTCATAGTTGTGTTATGCTAAAAACTGTTATTTAGAAAAAAACTCCATCAATAACAAGTTTAAGCTGTTATCATTCACATCAACTGATCAAAACCATGAAATTATATATAAATTCTACAAATAAATTGTATTTTACAACTCTCCCCATGTTTTTGGTCAGTCCTGTCACGTTTACATAAAACTCTACATAAAATGTGTAAGGGTATCACTCAGAGGAGGTGACATCATTTGACCCAGGTGAAGCTGACATTGATCAAGGCTGAATTCTGTCATTGAATTGTATGATTTTAAGCTTGTTTTTGTATGGGTTTTTTTAGGAAGACGAGCTAAAGGGTCAGGCCCTGTCACGGTTAAACATTCCAGAAAATAATGAAAATGTTTTGAATCCAAAACATGTCTAAAAAGGTTACTGAAATTCCTTGCTTGCATGTTAACAGTTTTTATGCTAGCATGCTAGCAGGCTGAGTAATGGCAGTTTAAAATGGCCAACCGTCAGGGTCACATTCCTGTGTGACACGGCCTTACAAATTAATGTTATTGTTCTTTTTTATTACATTTATTGCATATATTATGTATTTAACGCATGCAATAGTAAAATGAAGGCCCAGGTGCTTGATTTTTATACAACTGTGGCCATGGAAGTGATTGGAACACCTGAATTCAATTATTTGGAGGGCTGTCCCAATACTTTTGGCAATATTATGTATGTCCTTGGCTGAATTTTACCATATTTCATTAACATTAAAATTATAATAATAATTTAAAAAAGAAATGCCAATCAAAACTTAAATAAAGAACACAAAACATAACTTTTTCTGCATCATTAAAATCCATAAAGTCAGTCCTGTCACAGTACCGTCAGTCCTGTCACGCCATGGTCAGCCCTGTCACACTGGAAATTATGACAAAAGTGTACTATTTGAGGAAATATTAATTAATTAATCTCTTTAACTGTGTAGATGAAGGTGGGGGTATATATCAACTACTATGGTTTTGTAAAAAATCTTCTATGTAAAGGTAGTTATTTTACAACTTTATGAGTGCCTCGGGTATTCTGTGATTTTGTGTACTGCAGTTGACCGAAAAGTTACTTATATTTCTTAAAGGAATTATACAACCATGTTAGATACAATCAGGGACACGTGATCAATAAGAAAATGCTATTTGTATCAAAGAAATTCATTAGGAAACCATTCTAACATATACAAATTTGTCTGTGACAGGGCCTGACATTTTAGGGGTGAAATGCGTATAAAAAACTAGATGTACCGCATGGCGGTACAAAATATGACCGCCGCTCAGGCCTGCACTGGCTTTCCACAAAAATACATGACGTGGAGCAATTTGGCTGTATTGCGTGTTTATGTATATACCTAAAAAAAGTAGTAGTATGTGCATGTCTGTCTCTGTGTATGTGTGTGTGTGTCTGTGCGTGTATGTATGCGTGCGTACATGTGTGTGCGCGTGTGTGTTTGTGTGTGTGTGTCTGTGCATGTGGATTTGTATGTGTGTGTATGGGTGTGTGTCTGTGCGTGTGGATGTCAGTGTGTGTGCATGCTTGCGTTTGTTTGTATTCCTGCATGTGTGTGTGTGACATATCATCCTAAACCAGCAACCCTTCGCTCAACACCACCATCTACAGGCCGATGAGTGTACAGTCACTAAATGTGCACATAAATGAATTTATTTTATACCCCCCCATGGATGAAATTCTACGAAACTTAGCATACCCCCAGAGGATGTCAAGTTAATCATACACATGAAATATGGTGCAGTTCTGAACATCTCAACTGAAGATAGGGGCGATTAAAGCAGAATAATATTGCATTTTCATTTTTTATGGGAGGGGCGCAAATCACAAATGAGTGATTATGGGCTAGGTTGATGTGGGCCCTTAAGAGCAACATACCATAAAAATTTCTTCATCCTCGGTGCCACGGTTCAGGTAGTTATTTAGGAAAAACTGCATTTTTGGGGTTTGGGGGGGCCCAGTGCGGGGGGGGAGTGGCCCCCGGGGACCAAACGAAATTTTTCCGTAAAAGTCTAGTGGGGCTACATGCCCACCAAATTTCATGTTCCCCGGTGTTTCGGTGTCCCTGGTATCGTTGACGAAAAATTCAGTAGATGACGAAAAAAAAAATAAACTTTGACAATCCCTATATGATCAAAATCATAATTATTTTATTCAATCATAAAAAAATGCTGAGATGGCATGATATGTGTTTCTCATAGTTTAACATGTCCTCCATATGACTCAACGTTCAGATTTAAGAAAAATATTTCTTTTCCCCCAAGATTTTTTATAAGTGGAAATGTACGTTTCTGGTAGAATGACCCAAAAGGATTCTTGAGTTTTTTGGTTATAATGAAAGTATTCGCGAGTTTGTTGGTTATAATGAAAGGATTCGCGAGTTTGTTGGTTATAATAAAAGAATTTGCGAATTTGTTGGCTATAATGAAAGGATTCGCGTGTTTGTTGGTTATAATAAAATGATTCGTGAGATTTTTGGCTATAATGAAAGTATTCGCGATTTTGTTGGTTATAATGAAAGGATTCGCGAGTTTGTTGGCTATAATGAAAGGATTCGCGAGTTTGTTGGTTATAATGAAAGGATTCGCGTGTTTGTTGGTTATAATAAAAAAATGTGCGAATTTGTTGGCTATAATGAAAGGATTCGCGTGTTTGTTGGTTATAATGAAAGGATTTGCGTGTTTGTTGGCTATAATGAAAGGATTCGCGACTTTGTTGGCTATAATGAAAGGATTCGCGTGTTTGTTGGCTATAATGAAAGTATTTGCGAGTTTGTTGGTTATAGCCTAATGAAAGGATTCATGAGTTTGTTGGCTATAATGAAAGGATTCGCGTGTTTGTTGGCTATAATGAAAGTATTTGCTAGTTTGTTGGTTATAATGAAAGGATTCGCGTGTTTGTTGGTTATAATGAAAGGATTCGCGAATTGGTTGGCTATAATGAAAGGATTCGCGTGTTTGTTATAATGAAAGTATTCGCGAGTTTGTTGGTTATAATGAAAGGATTCACGTGTTTGTTGGTTATAATGAAAGGATTCGCGAATTGGTTGGCTATAATGAAAGGATTCGCGTGTTTGTTATAATGAAAGTATTCGCGAGTTTGTTGGTTATAATGAAAGGATTCACGAGTTTGTTGGTTATAATGAAAGTATTTGCGAGTTTGTTGGCTATAATGAAAGTATTTGCGAGTTTGTTGGTTATAATAAAATAATTCGAAAGTTTTTGGGCAATAATGAAAGGATTCGCGAGTTTGTTGGTTATAATAAAAGAATTCGCGAGTTTTTTGGCTAAAATGATAGGATTCGCGAGTTTGTTGGTTATAATAAAAGAATTTGCGAGTTTTTTGGCTATAATGATAGGATTCGCGTGTTTGTTGGTTATAATAAAAGAATTTGCGAGTTTTTTGGCTATAATGAAAGAATTCGCGAGTTTGTTGGTTAAAATAAAATGATTCGTAAGTTTGTTGGTCATAATGAAAGGATTCGCGAGTTTGTTGGTTATAATGAAAGGATTCGCAAGTTTGTTGGTTATAATGAAAGGATTCGCAAGTTTGTTGGTTATAATGAAAGTATTTGCGAGTTTGTTGGTTATAATGAAAGGATTCGCAAGTTTGTTGGTTATAATGAAAGGATTCGCAAGTTTGTTGGTTATAATGAAAGTATTTGCGAGTTTGTTGGTTATAATGAAAGTATTTGCGAGTTTGTTGGTTATAATAAAAGAATTCGCGAGTTTTTTGGCTATAATGAAAGGATTCGCGAGTTTGTTGGTTATAATAAAAGTATTCGCGAGTTTGTTGGTTATAATAAAAGAATTCGCGAGTTTTTTGGCTATAATGAAAGGATTCGCGAGTTTGTTGGTTATAATAAAAGTATTCGCGAGTTTGTTGGTTATAATAAAAGAATTCGCGAGTTTTTTGGCTATAATGAAAGAATTCGCGAGTTTGTTGGTTAAAATAAAATGATTCGTAAGTTTGTTGGTTATAATGAAAGAATTTGCGAGTTTTTTGGCTATAATGAAAGTATTTGCGAGTTTTTTGGCTATAATGAAAGTATTTGCGAGTTTGTTGGTTATAATAAAATGATTCGTAAGTTTGTTGGTTATAATGAAAGTATTTGCGAGTTTGTTGGTTATAATGAAAGGATTCGCAAGTTTGTTGGTTATAATGAAAGGATTCGCAAGTTTGTTGGTTATAATGAAAGTATTTGCGAGTTTGTTGGTTATAATGAAAGTATTTGCGAGTTTGTTGGTTATAATAAAAGAATTCGCGAGTTTTTTGGCTATAATGAAAGGATTCGCGAGTTTGTTGGTTATAATAAAAGTATTCGCGAGTTTGTTGGTTATAATAAAAGAATTCGCGAGTTTTTTGGCTATAATGAAAGGATTCGCGAGTTTGTTGGTTATAATAAAAGTATTCGCGAGTTTGTTGGTTATAATAAAAGAATTCGCGAGTTTTTTGGCTATAATGAAAGAATTCGCGAGTTTGTTGGTTAAAATAAAATGATTCGTAAGTTTGTTGGTTATAATGAAAGAATTTGCGAGTTTTTTGGCTATAATGAAAGAATTTGCGAGTTTTTTGGCTATAATGAAAGTATTTGCGAGTTTGTTGGTTAAAATAAAATGATTCGTAAGTTTGTTGGTTATAATGAAAGGATTCGCGAGTTTGTTGGTTATAATGAAAGAATTCGCGAGTTTTTTGGCTATAATGAAAGTATTTGCGAGTTTGTTGGTTATAATAAAAGGATTTGCGAGTTTTTTGGCTATTATGAAAGGATTTTGCTTGCTCAACAAATTGGCTACAAAGCTCAACACTGCAAAAACACATTGTAAATAGAAACCTTTGACGCTTGTTTTCAAAAGTTTGTGTTTTCAGGCACCCAAAATGCAATTGTCGTGTAAATGAATGGCCAAAACACATAAAAAGTTTTATGTTTTTAGTTGAAAACAGTGTCGTGTAAACAGCCCCTAAGTCAAACATTCTCAATGAAATTTCTATTTTTAAGACTTTCAGGCTTTTGGTTCATGCTTATTTTTATCTCTACAAAGCAACAATGTTAATAAACTATAGCTCACATGGCACACGAGACAGGACTGTCATATAGCGGATCATATATTTTGTCAACTGGTTTTCTCTCCTCTGACAGTGCCCACAAAGACGAGTGAGGACAGACCTGGAGGAAGGTCTTCACCGTTCATTGGTTTACTGAGGGTTCCTCTGCTCCTGCTACTCCTCTATGGGTTTGTTTGTTCTCTGGACGTCCTAAGCTCTGCTTTTCAGCTGGCTGGAGGTAATTATTCATCCTTTTTGCATCTGTTAACCACATCTCTTCTTGCACATTGGGGTTTTACTTTTACCTTTCAGCTGTTTTTGTATTCTTCAGCACATTTCCCAGACAAATTCCCATGTGCCTTTTCTTTTCTTTTCTTTTCTTTTCTTTTCTTTTCTTTTCTTTTCTTTTCTTTTCTTTTCTTTTCTTTTCTTTTCTTTTCTTTTCTTTTCTTTTTTTTCTTTTCTTTTCTTTTCTTTTCTTTTCTTTTTGGGTCAAATGCCATTTGTTTTCATGCAATTCTTCATAACCTGCTTCTCTTTGAACCGCTGTATATGTGTGAAATATGGCTTTCTCAAGGTTGTGATCATTGGTTAGACATTAAGATTTAGTTAATCAATTCTAAACACGTTAATGACAATGAAGAAATGGCTTTGCATGATTAACTCGAGCAGTCAGCGCTGTGGTGCATGTCATATGTACAAAAACAAGCCATAAGTTGCTGTTAAAGGGTTAGTTCACCCCAAAAATACAAACTGTCATCACTTTCTCTTTTGTCATTTCTAAACCTGATTACTTGAAGCACAAAATATGTTCCTGAAGAACATTCATCTTTGTCTTTCCTATTAGGCCTAAATAAAAGTGAATCTAACTAATCATACCTGTCCCTAATCAGTTTCATTGTATGGAAACGTTTAGTTTGCAATGACTTAAAGGGTTAGTTCACCCAAAAATGAAGATTCTGTCAGTAATTACTCTCCCTCATGTTGTTCCAACCCTGTAAGACTTTCGTTCATCTTCGTAACACAAATTAAGATATTTTTGATTAAATCTGAGAGCTGTCTCACTCCTTCATAGGCTTCTAGTTAATCGAGATCTGCCATCCCAGAAAAGTTAGTAAAGACATCGTTAAAATAGTCCAAGTGACTACAGTGCCTCAACCTTAAGTTTATCAAGCGACGAGAATACTTTTTGTGCGCAAAAACACACACAAATAACGACTTTGTTCAACTATTTTCTCCTGTGTGTTTCTCTGAGTGAGTTGACGTAGTGTAACAGTGCAGCGCTTCTGGGTTGTACGTCAGAACGGAGGCTCACTATTGGCCAACGCTGGTCATGTGTGTGATGCGTGTGATGCTGGCCAATAGTGAGCCTCCGTTCTGACGTACAACCCAGAAGCGCTGCGCTGTTACACTACGTCAACAGCTTATGAGAATGACATGGAAGAGAAGAGATGGTTGAATATAGTCGTTATTTTAGTTTTGTTTTGCGCACAAAAAGTATTCTCGTCGCTTGATAAACTTAAGGTTGAGCCACTGTAGTCACTTGGACTATTTTAACGATGTCTTTACTAACTTTCTGGGCCGGCAAGTTTCAATAACATAGAAGCCTATGGAGGAGTGAGACAGCTCTCAGATTTCATCAAAAATATCTTAATTTGTGTTCTGAAGATGAACGAAAGTCTTACAGGGTTGGAACAACATGAGGGCGAGTGATTACTGACAGACTTTTCATTTTTGGGTGACCTGTCCCTTTAAGATTATCACATCAAAACTAGTTCACTAAAATCAATCAAATGTTTCGTTCTTTTTTTTTTTTTTCAGGTAAAGTGGCTGGAGACATTTTCAAGGATAATGCCATCCTGTCCAACCCTGTAGCCGGACTGATGGTGGGGATCCTGGTCACGGTTCTGGTCCAGAGCTCGAGTACTTCCACATCTATTGTGGTCAGCTTGGTCTCGTCCGGATGTAAGAAACACAACTCATTTTTTAGCACAGACTAATCTCATAACCTCAGGTTCATATCCTCTTATTAGTGTTGTCAAATGATTCAAATATACGTAATTAAGGAACTACACTCTAAAAAATGCTGGGTTGTTTTAACCCAATTTTGGGTCAAATATGGACTAACCCAAACGTTGGGTTAAAAATGCAATTTAAAAATGTAACCCAATAGCTGGGTTTGTCCATTTTTAAATTGCATTTTTAACCCAACGTTGGGTTAGTCCATATTTGACCCAAAATTGGGTTAAAACAACCCAGCATTTTTTAGAGTGTACCATTCCGAATTTTAGGGACGGTAAATATTTTTCTTTAAAATACTTTTATTCAGCAAGGACGCATTACATTGATCAAAAGTGACAGGAAAGACATTTATAATGTTACAAAAGATTCTATTTTTTAAATTAATTCTGTTCTTTTGAGCTTTCTATTCATCAAAGAATCCTGAAGAAAAAAGTACATCACGGTTTCCACAAAAATATGAAGCAACACAACGGTCTTCAACACTGATAATAATCATAAATGTTTCTTGAGCATCAAATCATCATATTAGAATGATTTCTGAAAGATCATGTGACACTGAAGACTGGAAATTCTTTAACCATATATTCACATAGAAAACAGCCGTTTTAAATCATAATAATATTTCACATTACTGTATTATCGTATTTTTTTCATCAAATAAATGCAGCCTTGGTGAGCAGAAGAGACTTCTTTCAGAAACATAAAAAAAATCCCAAACTTTTTAACCAGTGTCCGTGAAATGACAATTAATTTAAATATTTATTTCTTTATTTCATTTATTAAGTCACATATACATATTTCGCATATATGGAGAACCAGGGGAAAAATAAACTGGGCCATGAATTTAGAAATTAATTCTCTCATTTTAGTAAATTGTGGCCATGTTGAACTAATTTGTTCCCTCATTTTTAAACAATGGAACATATTATTATATCGTGCACATATGTTTCTTAAAACTAGCGAACGAGTTGTTAATTTGTGGCCGCGATCCATATTATATCCCACGTCATGTGCGGAGCTCCA
Organism: Rutilus rutilus; assembly: GCF_951802725.1. Taxonomy (NCBI): domain Eukaryota; kingdom Metazoa; phylum Chordata; class Actinopteri; order Cypriniformes; family Leuciscidae; genus Rutilus; species Rutilus rutilus. Next base: position 3,191,096 of record NC_140219.1, on the reverse strand, counting down.
TATTCACATATATATGCATTTTATTTGTATTGAGAAACAGCCCTAAATGAAGATCATTCAAAGACAAAAACAGTGTTTTTATCTCATATCATTGAACATAAACCCATCAGTGGCCTTTCCGTACTTCTGCAGACGGACACACAGTTCTTGTGCGACATGCTTTTAATGCAAACTTTATTTTATAATAATAATTATAATTCGTTACATGTATAAAGCGCTTTTCTAGATATACTCAAAGCGCTTTACATATGGAAGTGGGAATCTCCTCAACCACCACCAATTTTGCCAACTTTTGATCTGATCTAGAACTTTTTGACATACAAAGTTCCTTTTAACAAAAATAGCAACTTTATTCACAGCGATCATCTGTAAAACTATTGGGTTACACTTTATTTTAAGGTGTCACTGTTACAGTGTAATTATATATTTAAGTACTGAGTAACTACATATACTTACTATAGGGTTAGAGTAGGATTAGGGTTTGGTTGAGGGTTAGTTGCATGTAATTATGCATAATTTACTGTTATTACTTTGGTAAGTACATGTAACATAAAATAAAATAAAGTGTTACCAACTATTATGACTGTTTTGCTCTTGCAAAAACTTGGTGGGCTACTTCTTATTCCACTTTATTTCCAGAAAGCCTCATCTCTCGAAGTTGTTTCATGATTTTCCTGCTTTAATGAAGAGTTATCTCTCTCGGATGAGCTGATTTGCTGGAGCGAATGCCGTGGTGGCCTGAAAGCCTGAGGATCTTGTGAAGTGTGACTATCAGAGCTCGATCCCAAATCACAACAGATGCAGAGCTTTAATTAGGGAGTTTTGTTTGGGTTAATGAGCTTATGTTTAACACAATAATAAGTAAGGGATAATGTAGAGCGAGGCGGTTGTTATAGCGAATACACCCCCGACAGGCTGATCACGACCCCGACGCGAAGCGGAGCTTGAATCAGCCTGTCCGGGTTGTATTCGCTATAACAACTGCCTCGCTCTACATTATCCCGCTTATTACATGGCTACCTACCAAATAAATCAATAATTTGACACAAAATATTGATTTAAAAAGGAGTTTATTGATTTAAAAAGGAGTTTATTGATTTAAAAAGGAGTTTATTGATTTAAAAACGATTGTATTGCTTCCGCTAAAGAAAATAGTGCGTTCCGTCTCTACGGTTAGAATCCTGCGTCCATAGCAACGCTCTGTTTATCATGGCAACAGTGTGTTATACTTCGCAGCGGTCGGTTATCAAGAAATAACACACCGCATTCTACATTAGCATTCAACCAAGCCATGTAATAAAGAGTTTTATTATGTACAGTGGTCAGTGGGGTCTGAGATCACATGCAAAATCTGGGGGTTGGAAAATATTATGATGTAAAATGATATTTCTAACAAATGGACATTCACCATCTGAAATTTTCAATGCAACTTTTACTCAAATTGTTATGCCGATAATATAATTCATAATAAAATAAGTGCATTAATTTAGAAAAATGCGAAATAGAAGCATTTTTACTAGTAAGCATGTTTTTTCTATAACCCCACTGTACAGTGTGTGTGTGTAGAGAAAATACAGAATGTGAAATTGTGCATGGGCACGTGGGTTTCTAATGTCACTGCAATCCTGTGTCTTCATCTTTTGAAATGCTTTAAAGAGAACAACCTTGAGTAAAGCTTGGCTTTTCTCTGAGTAAGTGAATTGAAGCTAATGGATGTCAGGAGTGGGAGTGTGTTCAAGTTCTGTGGGCCTTCAGGGAATACACACACCAGCAGCGCAAGGGACAGTCATTACTGATGCGAAACTACACACTGATAGTATCTGAAAGGAAATGCGACTTGACTCTAATGCTAGCCTGATTTAAAAGTCAGTAGAAACAATGGAAATGAAATTGTCACATCCAGTGTCATAAACCGTAGAATTTTGCACATGCAAACACCACTGAAAGAAGTGCATTTATAATGTTGTGCATTTATAAAGTCTCACCAAGGCTGCATTTATTTGAAGGAATAAAAACAGTAACAGTAATATATCGAAAAAGTAATGATGCTGAAAATTCAGCTTTGATCACAGGAATAAATTACACTTTACTAGATATTCACATAGAAAACAGCTGTTTTAAACTAATAATATTTCACAATTTTTACTGTATTTTTGATCAAATAAATGCAGCCTTGGTGAGCAGAAGAGACTTTGTTGCAGCCACATAAAAAATGTGTCCGTGTGTGTGTGTGTGTGTGTGTGTGTGTAGTGCTCGAAGTGAAGTCTGCGGTCCCCATCATTATGGGCTCCAACATCGGCACGTCTGTCACCAACACCATCGTCGCCCTGATGCAAGCAGGAGAGAGGAACGAATTTAAACGGTATTTCACCATCACGGTTTTCATCAGGATTAAATCAAACCAGTCTGTTCACGTAAAGTATTTATAAGTTCACTTGCAAAATGCTTCCTACTTTTGCAGAATTGATTTCTCTAAGTCAACATGAAATCATAATGGTCCCCATTTACATTGTCAATACATGTTCTAGGTCTTATATTGTGAATAATTTATCAGTGCAAAGAAAACTAATTATCTTTCAAAGCTTTCAACAAAATGCAATATATTTGTTTTTCTGCCTCTGAAATGACTTTAATTTCAGCGTAGGTGTAAACTAACGTGATGCAGTAGTCATATATATCATAAATATATCAATATATCTGAATTATGTGAAATCAAGATGCATTTACTTGGGATGCAAAATTACATGAGATAAGAGGTTTCTGCTTAAAACAAGAAAAAATGATCTGCCAATAAAAAAATAAATAAAAATAAAATAAAATTCCAAGGAAATCAGGTTTATTTTTCTGACAACATTGACAGATATTTGCAAAAATATAAATCAGTGTGGCTATTCAGTTGTTTTAGGTAATGCAACCTTTCTAAAATCCTGCAGAAGGTTAACAGTAATTATGGCAATAATAGCAAAAGCACATTGACTTCAGGACGATGGACTCAGAAGTGTTATATGCAACTCGTTTCTGGGTTTTTGTCCTACAAAAATACATAATTCCTGCTGTAAATAGTGATGATGACCTTCAGCCTTGGCTAGAAAGCCTTTTGAAAACTCACATTCATCCAGCTCTCACTCTATTCTGATATAAAACCGTCCAATTCCCCATGAATAATATATAATTTCCATCACATTACAGGCTGAATGTCCCGCGAATGTCATTTCAGGTTTACTTTTACTACATTATTCAACAAATTTCCTTTCTCTTCTGTTTTTATCCACGAAAAACACACATTAAAAAAGCATCAGTGATGAATGCAGAGACTATAAACAGACACAGCTGGGATCACATGCATTTGTTTCTTTGTTTTTCCGCGGAACTATTTCTGTTAATAATGAAATAAAGCTGAAATAAAATAAAATATAAATGTTAGTTGGAAAAACTAAATGAAAATTAGAAATGTTTCCTTTGCAGTAAACTGAAATACAGCACTAAAAGCACTAAAATTAGTAATCGGAAATTAATAAAAACTTAAACTAACTAACTAAAAATCTAAATAGTAATATTTTAAACAAATTAAAAAATAAAATGACAAAAGCAAGTAA
>NC_140219.1:3100000-3182500 GCF_951802725.1 Rutilus rutilus | reverse complement strand
ACTGTCTTATGATGGTCACACACATCTTACGTAAATATAAAAAATAAAAAATAAAAAATAAAAATTAGAGGAGAAAAAAAAAAGAGTAAAACAGCCCTTTTTTTGTTTGTTTGTTTTTGCATTGTACTGTGTACATGACTGAATAAAAATGTGCCAATGTATCCATTGGTTGTGTCTTTTGTGTTCATCATGTAAAAAGGTTTGTGAGGGGGGGAACCACAAGCTACATAAGTTTTGGAAATGTTGTTTTGAATTTATTGCACCAGTGTGTTAGACTATGTTGTAGTGTGTGTGTTTGTGAGGGCTTGTGTGTCCTGTCTGAGGGCAAAGTTTGGTTTTTCAGCAAGAGTGAATGGTTTTGAGTGTAGAGCTTCATTTTGACCTGAAAATAGGATGTGTGGGGAACTGGGTGAGACGTTATGGATTTGTGTTTACAGTTTTGAGAATACGAGGCATAGTTTCAAGAAATGTGTTTAAGCAATCGAGAAAAACTGTAATATTAATATGGGTGTGTGCATTTATTTGTTTGTTTATATTTTTTATTTACTTTCTATTCATTTACTTTTGTAGTTTTATTTATTTGTTTATTTTTATAATTGTATTTATTTACTTTCTATTTATACAATTTTTCAGTTTTTTATTTACTTTATTTGTTTATTTATTAATAGTTTTATTTATAATTTTGTTTATTTATTTACTTTCTGCTCATTTATTTCTTTCTATTTTTTATTTATTTATATCTTTGCTTTTTATTTATCTGTTTTCTGTATATTTATTTCTATTTTTTACTGTCTATTAATTTACTTTATTTATTAACAGTTTTATTTTTATTTCTTTACTTTTTTACTTTTTTAATTTACTTTCTTTTTATTTACTTTCTGCTCATTTATTTTATTTATTTAGGTTTAGTTTTTATTTATTTATTTATATATTTGAATGTATTGTTTATATTATCATTTATTTACTCTAGTCATTTACTTTATTTATTTATTAAGATTTTTTATTTATTTATTCATGTATATTTTAGATTTTTATTTATTTACTTTCTATTTATGTCTTAATATATATTTCATTTATTTGTTAACTTTCTTTTCATTTATGTGTGTATTTATGCACAGAAAAATACACATTTCCCCTTTCATCTTTTATAACCTCAGTCAATCAGTCAGTAATATTAGGTATTTAGTCATTTATCTGGTTATTGTTAGCTTCACTTCTGCATGTCCTGATCGCTCTAGCAGGGTAAGTTAACTACAACTAAGACCAAAAAATAAATAAAAAATGTGTTACTTGAAATAAAATAAACTTAAACAAATTTTATTTCAGCTAGTTGCCAAAGCACTATTTCCCATTTATGTACTAAATAAAACCGAAATAAAAATTAATAAAAACCATATCATCATTCATTAACCATTCAGTCACTTAAGCGTAGAATCTGCCATTCAGAATATATACGAGCGAGTCACTCGAATGGCGGAAGCCATGTTGCGCCTCCATCTCGAAAATACATTAGCCACGGCCACCGTAGGAGTTAAAACGCCCTCGGAATGGGAGGCGCTAGAAAGTAATATTCAGTTGGTAGTCATATACAGTTTCACCGCTAGATGGGAGAAAATCCTACACAGTGTAGCTTTAACGCTGGCCCTAGTGATCATGACTAATGCTGTGCATCATTTCAGTGCATCCGTGTTCATTAACGGCTGTATTGTGTGTGTCTTGTTCTCTCAGGCCGGCACCTGTTTGTGGACTCGGGTCTGTCGGACCTGGCGGTGGGTCTGGTTCTGTTAGCCGGTTCTCTGGTGGTGTTGTGCTCCTGTCTTCTGCTGCTCGTCAAACTGCTCAACTCACTGCTCAAAGGTCAAGTGGCAAAGGTCATCGAAGGGGTCATCAACACGGGTGAGCCAGAGCAATCACAAGTGTTACTGTATTTACTGTCCATTCATTTACAACAGTCCATTAATAATGAAAAGGATTATTATCGTTAACTAAAACTATTTAATACATTTCTGTTAATTGAAATAAAATTAACTGAAAATTTTATTAAATTGAATAATTAATTTAAACTAAAATTATTAGTCGAAAAACTTTAGAAAAAAAAAGCTAATTAGAAATGTTGCCTTGGCAACAAACTGAAATAAGTTTGTTGAAGCACTAAAATTATTAACTTGAAATAAATAAACTAAAACTAAAAACTAAAACTGAAATAAAAATAAACCTAAATAGCAATATTTGAAACAAACAAACAAAACAACTACAAAAATGACAAAAGAACATAACAGAATTATTAAAAATTAACACGAAAACTAAAAATATAAAGCTCATTTAAAATATTAGTAAAACTATGATAAAACTAAAACTGACTAAAAATAAAAACTTACAAATGAAATAAAATAAATTAAACACACACACACACACACACACACACACACACACACTCTCTCTCTCTCTCTCTCTCACACACACTCACAAACACTCACTCACTCACTCACACACACACACACACACACACTCTCTCTCTCTCTCTCTCTCTCTCTCTCACACTCACTCACTCACTCACTCACTCACTCACTCTCTCTCTCTCTCTCTCTCTCTCTCTCTCACACACAAACACTCACTCACTCACTCACTCACTCACTCACTCACTCACTCACTCACTCACTCACTCACTCACTCACTCACTCACTCTCTCTCTCTCTCTCTCTCTCTCACACACACTCTCTCTCACACACACACACACACACACACACACACACACACACACACACACACACACACACACTCTCACTCTCTCTCTCTCTCTCTCTCTCTCTCTCTCTCTCTCTCTCTCTCTCTCTCTCTCTCTCTCTCTCTCTCTCTCTCTCTCTCACATACAGACACACACACACACACACACACACACACACACACTTCTGTGTCTATTTTTGCGGTGGTTATTTGGCCTGTTTTCCGCAGATTTCCCGTATCCTCTGGGATGGCTGTCAGGATATCTGGCGATGTTGATGGGAGCCGGAATGACCTTCATCATCCAGAGCAGCTCCGTCTTCACCTCGGCCATGACTCCGCTCATAGGTGACTCTCTCTCTTCAGCAGCGCCATGGACACTGGGAAACAGGGAAGACATTTTTACAGTATTCAAGAAAGTGTTGGTATAGGAATAGGATTCACATTTTAACAGATCCACATCAACCTGCCAACAAATGAGACGACCAGCAGTAACAACAACAGCTCAGAAACACACACATACAAACATACTTTTTTATATATATATATGTTTTCATACGCAAACTAGGCTGGTTTTATCAAAATACTTAACACAGTTCACAAAACCACACACCCAAACCGCAAAATACCTAATTATATCGCACTGCAACCAAAACTACATATAGCATTATCAAAATCAAACTTTTGCACGAAATGGCGCACGCTTCATTCATATCACCAGATTTCTGTCTAACCAACTACACACTGTTGGGCATAATGAAGAGCACTCTCATCTTTAGTATGCTTTGCCATAATACTAAAATAGTTCAAATTGTAGAAAATTCTTCAGATTGTTCACAAGCACAGAAATATTTGCAGATACACACACACACACATGCTGTTGAAACATATATATATATTTTTTTTTCACCAAACAAGTCAGTGCAACATATGCACAGCAGATATATTTACACTGGACTGAACAAACATATGCTCACAAAAAACAGTAAACTGAAAAAGATTGAAGTGTTAACAATGAAGCATTGAGGTGTTTGGTCAGGTGACACATGTATCGGCCAATCAGATCATGGAGTGTCATTTTGAATGGCAAACATGTGACTTTATGTCAGAACCGTGTTCAGTGTGTTTAAAAAGTGCCACTCTGAATTGCAAAATGTGTGTAAAGCAGAAAATGTGTTTAGACTTTTGGAGACTTGAGAAGAGGTTTTGCTAATTTAAATAATTGTGCCTTGCGTGTCATTTTAGTGTGTTAGCAATTGGAAAAAACTGTAAAAATGATCTTTACGTGCAGCTATAAGTTCAAAGATTATTATGTTTTTTAGATGGTACCCTTTTAACTTCAAGATACTGACAAAAAAACATGTAATAATTCAGCCATAAACTAATGAACACAAATAATCAGCAGTTCTGATTAAACTTTAATTTGTGCTGTTTTCTCCAAACATGTTGAAATGTAGAGCAAAGGTGCGGTATTGGCTCTAATAAATATTAACTGGGACTTCAGCTCTGTCAGGTCAGGCAAAATCACTTTCAATTACTTCATCATTAATTTAAAGCCATTACTCGACAATGATTCAGCGACTGCTGCATGATTATGCTAATTATTAACTTTTCAGCCAATGGGGATCCCTCTGTCTCTTTGAGATTGCAGTAACCATGGAGTTCATCATTTATTAAAGCCCCAGAAGAGTTGAAGTGTCACTGGACGCATTATTAATAGTCAAACGAGGGTTAAAAGATCATCATCGGCGCTGATAAAGGGACATTAACCCCGTGACCTCTCAGAGCTCCTCTAATTCATTACGAGAGAACATTCACGGCCCTGTTTGTGTTTTAACATTTTTCCTGCTTCATATAGAGATTATGGAAATCATAGAATTGAGTTACTGCCATTCTAGATGTCGGATGCATGTTTTCAATTCTATTCACATTTATTTGTATTTCGCTTTTCACAATGCATAGCGTTTCAAAGCGGCTTTACAGAAAATGCATGTTTCTACATTAGAGTAATTATAGTTATCAGAGGTGACTGTGCCATCTTCAACATCATGTATTCAGTTAGGCACAAACAATGAGCTCATTTAAGCAATTATTACAAGTTCGTAATGATCACAAGATATGGAAAATATGGCACTTGTGTATGGAATGCCAAGTCTGCCAAATAAATCTGGAAATAAATACATGTATTAATTCTGAAATCAAATAAAAAAAAAGTATCAGTTTCCACAAAAATATGAAGCAGTTCAACTGTTTTCAACATTAATAATAATCAGAAATGTTTCTTAAAACATCAAATCCTCATATTAGAGTGATTTCTGAAGGATCATGTGACACTGAAGACTGGAGTAATGATGCTGAAAACTCTTTGATCACAGGAATAAATTACACACTGTAAAACCCAATAAGTTAACTCAACTCAAACTGATCGAGGAAACTGACTGCTTCAAACCATTTAAGTTTAAAAACAAATATATAAGAGTATTTTGAACTTGCATATATTGAGTCATATTCACTCATAATTTAGTGTTGGTTTAGTCAATCATTTTGAGTATATGTAACTTGAATATTTTAAGTTCCATTCATTTAGTTATTCATACCTTATTTGGTTTAAGTTCTGCTTAATCCATTGCAGTTTTTGAGTTAATATCACATTTTTTATTAAGTTGAATTAACGTTTTTTTTTTTTTTTAATAAGTTAAATGTACTCATTTCGTTTAGTGACTTTCAGTGTTAGGTTTTACAGTGCACTTTACTATATATTCACATAGAAAACAGCTATTTTAAATGATATATATATACATTTTTTTTTAAAGCATTTATTAATCTTTGTCTATTGTTTGTTCATGTCAGTTCACAGTGCATTAACTAATGTTAACAAATACAACGTTGATTTTAATAATGTAGTAGTAAATATTGAAATTAGCATCGACTAATATGAATAAATGCTGTAGATGTAGTGTTCATTGTTAGTTCATGTTAACTAATATTGTAAAGTGTTACTGAGACTTCTTTGAAAAACATGTAAAAAAAATGATACAGACCCCAAACTTTTGAATAGTACATATGTATGTGGAGACTGGGGCTAGTTGTCACAAGGGATCTGTTTCAGTATCTAGTAAATAGTCCAATTTAACGAACTAGAAGCAGTTTCAAACATCTGTCTTGTTTCTCAAGCCAAATGCGCTTCCTAACAGTGTTTGCTCCGTGTCTGTCGCTCTCGCAGGCATTGGTGTGATCAGTCTCAACAGAGCGTATCCTTTGACCTTGGGCTCCAACATCGGCACGACCACCACTGCCATCCTCGCCGCTCTCGCCAGTCCCAAAGAGAAGCTTCCCGCCGCGTGCCAGGTACGGGACCGAGAGACACCATCACAGCCTTACAGAGCTCTCAGTCTCCTAAAATCACTGCATGTTAGCAAAGATTCAGGGCGAAAGATGCTAAAATGCACTTATGCATTTATTTCTGCATTTTAGTGGTGCGTGCTAGGCATACTTAAGGTTTGGGGTTTCTTCAAATCCCTAAATTAATCCCTATTACATTGCAGAGCTTAATGCATTCTGCATCATCTGTACTATAAATTGTGCCATAAAAAAATGCTTTCTATTCTCGTTTTCCCTCCAGATTGCCTTGTGCCATTTTTACTTCAATATCTTTGGGATTTTACTGTGGTATCCGATCCCGATGACTCGCCTGCCCATCCGGATGGCGTCTGCGCTGGGTGAACGCACTGCGAAGTACCGCTGGTTTGCCGTGCTGTATCTGCTGGTGTGTTTTCTCCTGATGCCGTGCCTCGTGTTCGGGATCTCTCTGGCCGGATGGCAGGCTATGGTCGCGGTGGGAACGCCGTTCTCCGCACTCATCGTCTTCGTCCTCCTGATCAACCTGATGCAGGCCCGTAATCCCACACGCCTGCCCAAGACGCTGCGCAGCTGGGACTTTCTCCCGCAGTGGATGCACTCTCTCAAACCGCTCGACAAGCTCATCACCAGAACCACGGCGTTGTGCTGTAGCCCGGCTCGGATAAATGACCCAGATGTGGTCGTGGTGACTCCTCCGGATGCTATAAACATCAAGCCAGAGTCAAAGAAACAAGCTGAACATTGGTACGAAAACCCTGGCATGTCTCTCCCGGAGGAGATCTCCTCAGAGCCCAGAGTCTTTAGACTGAGAGGACTAGAGAGATGCAACAGCACGCCGTTATAGACGGTCTTTCTTTGTAAAACGAACCATCCTGGTGCCTTGCTAAAGTCTATGAATGACCAGTCTCAGATTGAAGCTCTGTTCCAAAACCTAATGAAACTTTTAAGGCATATGCATGATTATGCATAACCTATGTGACCCTGGACCACAAAACCAGTCACATGGGTCGATTTATACGATTTATATAATAAATAAGCTTTCCATTGATGTATGGTTTGTTAGGATAGGACAATATTTGACCGAGATTCAATTTGAAAATCTGGAAACATTGAGAGGGTGCAAACATTGAGAAAATCTCCTTTAAAGTTGTTCATTTATGTTCACAATTGTGCTGCATTCACTCACACAAATACATGTTTTATATATTTACGGTAGGAAATGTGCAAAATATCTTCATGGAACATGATCTTTACTTAATATCCTGATGATTTTTGGCATAAAAGAAAAATTGATCATTTTGACCCGTACAATGTATTGTTGGCTATTGCCACAGATATACCCGTGCGACTCGAGACTGGTGACGTGATCCAGGGTCACATATATCATATTTTGGCCTAAATCTAAGACAGCATCCCATGTATCTTTCATGCAGGAGCCAATATCATAATGCACAGTGACAACTCCGTAAGAGACAAAGTGAAATTTTTCAGAGCTGAGATGTTTACCGGTTACAGCCTATCCACTGTCAGACAGACACGTTTCAAATTATTCATTTAAAAAAAAAAATATCTAAGAACATTCCCATTAAGTTTTCTCTGAACATTCTAAACGAAGGGTTATGGGAACATTCTATATTATCATTCTTCAAACAATGTGTGAATGTTACGTTTGAATGTTTTCTGTGCATTCTGAAACAAACATTTAAAAAATGTTAGACGAACATCTAACTAAAACACTTCAGAAAAAAATCTACAATTAAATGATTTTTGTGCAAACGTTTTGAGAACACATTTAAAGACCAGATAACTTTGAATGAACGTACTATTGAAGAACTATTGTTCATCACTTTGTGAAAACAGTGACCGAACGTTTCTGAAAACATTCTCTGTTAGCAAAACGTCACTGATTAGGTCATGATTCCTGCCAGACAAAACTCCATTTCCAGCCGAATATTTTCAGTAGCTGAAGTTTTGATGCATCACTTGATAAAATAGTTCAACGCAAATAAATATGGACTATTTTACCTAGGTTTTGTGTATGCTGTATTATTAAAGTTTACATGCTAATACCAAACTCTACTAAAGTCAAAGAGGAGTGCTATATCATGTTACTGACAAAAGCATTTCAAATCAGTCACTTTAGTTAGGAGTCTTTAGTTAGGATGCTGTCTTAAAATGGAGCCAGTCTCTTGTGCTCAACAAAGCTGCGTTCATTTGATCAAAAATACAGTGCAAACTCTTATATTGTGAAATAGTATTTCATTTAAAAAAAAAAAGAGTGTGACCTGTGATCAAAGCTGAACTTTCAGCATCATTACTCCAGTCTTCAGTGTCACATGATCCTTCACAAATCATTCTAATATGAGGATTTGCTGCAACATTTCTGATTATTATCACTGTTTCAATTTTTTTTGCAGTTCAATAATTTTATTGAATCAGTGATTTAAAAAAAAATGGATTCTTAAATGAATAGAAAGTTCAAAAGAACAGCATTTTTTTTATTATTATTTTTTTTATACAATTATGTCTTTACTGTCACTTTTGATCAATTTAATGCAACCTTGCTGAATATAAGTATTAATTTAATTCATAAAAAAAAAAAGAAAACTTGCACAGACCCCTGACTTTTGAACAGTAGTGTACGTCGTAGACAGTTCACTAGGTTTTGGAACAGAGCCTTAGTTTTACATACGGTGCTTAATCAAATTCAAAATGCATTTTTGAGCAAATCAATCTATTTTATCCACCATAATATTTTCACAATAAGTTCAGAGCATTATATGAAGCTTTAGCTCCAGGCCATTGTGTCTCTGAGGAGTCTGGTAAATGAACATTTAGTTGTTTTGTCCTGCAGTCATGCACGAATGTTTATTATCTGCAGCACTATGTAAATCTCGCTGAATAAGCGAGTCTGCATCGACAGACGGGGTCTGTCTGGCGCAAACATAACTCAGGGCCATCCCAGCACGCCTCGTGTTATTAAATATACAGATATTAAAAACCAAATAGCTTTCTTTTTATTTCCCATGCATAATGCTAATGAGAGAATGGCCCACATGGAGTGTTATTGGCAAATAGTTTGTTTTAATTAAGTATTAAGCATTCCCCAGTGTTTTGTATTAAAGGCCATTGAAAGCAGAATATTTGCTATATAATTCCACAAATTGAAATGGTAAGAAAAGCTTTTCTAATTTTAAACACCGAAAGTTGACCATTTCATCATACAGTAAAAAAAACAAACGAAAAAACAACAACATCATTTTAGGTTGTTTTAGTGTGTAGGGAATGTTTAATTGAAATAAATAAGCTGCATGTTATTTTGTGTATGTTTTATATCAGGTGTGGATACTCTTCTGTGTTGCAGTTTCTGCATTGAATTAAACACCTGGTTATTTGACAACAAAGCACTATCCTGCTGAAAGAAAATGGGAAAATTAAGGGAATAAAGAAAATTAAACAAAAAATGGTAAAAGAGGTTCTATGTCTAATTGTAGTTGTGAAGTAATCAATTTAAAGTTGCCTATTTGCAAATAATATGCACACATTCACTCGTAGAGCTGCACGATTAATCGTTAAAAGATGGCGATCTGATTTAAACACCCACGTGATCGCATTCCAAAATGATAAAATACCGATTGTATCAGTTGCATCGTTACACCAGTAGGTGGCGACAAGTGACTGTTAAGGGTAAATTACATGTTATTTTGTTCAGTTGTCAGTTCAGAATCCTGAGAGAATCGTGTAGCTCTAATTCACTCTTATTTGTGTGTCGAAAACGCTAAAGTTTCTTGTCACAAGTTTTTAATAATTCACAATCACAATTTTTCACAAGTAGTAGGCTATGCATTGTGCAGTATTAAGTGAGCAGTATGCTAGTATTCTAATTATTAATGTCTATGGCTGTTACGGACCTGTCACATGCTATTTTTTCACAAGTAGCCTAGTATTACCAGAGCTGATCAGCCCTATACGCACACTACGCAAGTTGCGTAGGGCACCGCAAATTACTCAAGGCCCCGCCTCCCCCTCGTGCCAAAGCACGTCAATCAAAGTTTACAACATCGATGAGAAAATTAAGCGGAACTATCCTTCTGGTCACGAAAAGACAGAAGAAGAAAAAAACACACCATGAGAGTGAATTGCGGGAACAGCAATCAGGCAGACTTGTGTTCTCTCCTCTCCAAGTTTGATGTCAGCAAAGAACATTAAAGTTAAGTAGATGTGCATCTCTCTCTAGTCTGTCTGTCTGTCTGTCTAACCCCGCTGGGCATCTTTTGGTCTGTCTGTGTCTTGCTTGCTAATGCCGGCCACTTCCATTCCAGGGCTGTGTTCTGTGACTTACAAATACAACTATTTATTACGTTTGATAAACGACAAAGGGCAACGGTGTTTGTTTATAAACTGCAGCTCGGAAAAGATAACCGTATCGCGCGTTAACATACGTTAATATGCGCGTGCACGAAATGAAACGTGCACTTTCCAGCAACACATCTGTACAATATGGGCGTTATGGCACTCCGCATTATAGGCGCACATACTTTTAAAACAAGACAATGATTATCTAGTCTCCAAGTCAGGTTAGTTACAACTCTGCAGGAAAGCAATGTATTGACATTGACTATTGATTTATAGGCTATATTGCATTTAAAATGTTGATTGGCTGGACATACTGGTCAATATGGATGCACATCCCTCAGTAAATAAAAACCATCAAGTATCAAGTTTTGCTTTTATCATTTAAAACACAGTGACATGCTATGGCAAGCCATTTTAGCTTTTATTCATTCACAGGATGCATTTTTGATATCAATAATTAAATGTGTACTATTTAAAAAAATGTGAATTCTTGATATTAAGAATGTACTTTTTCTAGTAACAATGTCTATTTCTGATATCTGGAATTACATTTTCATTAGTAGGCCTACTAGTTAAAGGGATACTCCACTTTTTTCGGAAATATGCTCATTTTACATCTCCCCCAGAGTTAAACAGATGAGTTTTACCGTTTTAGAATCCATTCAGCCGAACTCCGGGTCTGACGGTACCACTTTTAGCATAGCTTAGCACAGATCATTGATTCTGATTAGTCCAGTAGCATTTCTTTCAAAATGACCAAAGAGTTTCAATATTTTTCCTATTTAAAACTTGACTCTTCTGTAGTTAAACCGTGTACTAAGATCGACGGAAAATGAAAAGTTGCGATTTTCTAAGCCTATATGACTAGGAACTACTCTCATTCCAGCGTAATAATCAAGGAACTGTGCGGCTGTACCATGAGTGCAGCAGGCGTAGTGATATGACGCAGCGCCTGAAAATAGGTCTAATAGGTTAGACAAACTTAGTCCCGGTCACGTTGGAAGAAGTTACCGAGCTGGGGACTATTTTCAGGCGCTGCGTCATATCATTACGCCTGCTTCACCCATGGTACAGCCACACAGTTCCTTGATTATTACGCTGGAATGAGAGTAGTTCCTAGCCATATAGGCTTAGAAAATCGCAACTTTTCATTTTCCGTCGATCTTAGTACACGGTTTAACTACAGAAGAGTCAAGTTTTAAATAGGAAAAATATTGAAACTCTTTGGTCATTTTGAAAGAAATGCTACTGGACTAATCAGAATCAATGATCTGTGCTAAGCTATGCTAAAAGTGGTACCGTCAGACCCGGAGTTCGGCTGAATGGATTCTAAAACGGTAAAACTCATCTGTTTAACTCTGGGGGAGATGTAAAATGAGCATATTTCCGAAAAAAGTGGAGTATCCCTTTAAAGACTAGACCAGTACTAAACCGCCAGCGCCTCACACGAAGGTCGTTGTGGCAGAATGAACACTAATTATCTGGAGACTGTGGAGATGACATTTCAGATGTTTTTATAGGTGCATTGCAACACAAACACACACTGACTGCCACTGAGATGAATGGGAATGCTAACGGAAACGGATAGCGCTCTCCGGGAGTCATAGACTGGCTTGGCTGATACTGCAGTAATAAAATGAGTTCAACAGTCGCACAGCAGTGTCAGTCCGTGCAGAAACATGGACATTGAAGGGCAATAAATCAATTGAGAATGATGGGTTTTGCTGTGATATGAACTACTTTCTGGTGCTTGATAGCCATTGTCTCCATTTCACCTTCATTGGTATTTAACACTTTAAAATAAGGTTAACAGATGATACGGTAGGCAAACTGGTGTGAGTCCAATGTGGATGGTAGAGAGTCTTTTAGGTGTGCCAGGACCAGCCGCTCAAAGCACTTCATTACGATGGGTGTGAGTGCTACAGGGCGGTAGTCATTAAGGCACTTCGGGCTGGAGTGTTTTGGCACTGGCACAATGGAAGTGCATTTAAAGCATGTTGGTACAGCTGCTTGGGCAAGAGACAGGTTGAAAATGTCTGTAAAAACCCCAGCGAGCTGCTCCGCACATGCCCTGAGTACGCGTCCAGGGATGTTGTCTGGTCCAGCAGCCTTGTGCGCGCTGATCCTGCTCAGTGCATTGCAGACATCTGTGGAGGAGAGTGTGATCGGTGGGTGGTCAGCTGAGGATTTGAGCTTGGTGGCAGTTTCTCTGTTGTCTCTTTCAAAGCGAGCATAAAAGTCATTTAGCTCGTTCAGGAAGTTGACATCAGTGGCTGCGGGGGTGGAGTGAGAGGGTTTGTAGTCACTGATGGCCTGAATGCCCTGCCACATGCGCCGAGGGTCAGCGTTGGAAAAGTGTCCCTCTATTCAAGTTCAAGTTCATGTTCAAGTGGTTTTATTGTCGTTCATTCATATACAATTACAGTATACTACAAAACGAGATGACGTTTCTCCAGGACCTTAGTGCTACATTAAGAAAACAATAAAAACAATCACAAATCACAATAAGCTACACAGACTAGATAAAAATTGCACATAAAAACGTGCAATATAATAATTTACTAAAAGACAAGACAAAAGGCACAATAAAAAGACAAAGCAGCGCCGAACAGTTTATGGTAGTGCCAAGGTGTTGTTGTGCTTACTAAAGTGTAAAATGTAAACA
Organism: Rutilus rutilus; assembly: GCF_951802725.1. Lineage (NCBI taxonomy): Eukaryota > Metazoa > Chordata > Actinopteri > Cypriniformes > Leuciscidae > Rutilus > Rutilus rutilus. The sequence continues at coordinate 3,169,398 of NC_140219.1, read as the reverse complement.
TACCACTCTCTGAATTAAAAATAATAATAGACAAAGTTCTCTTAAGTGCAATTCCGGGCATGTGCAAAAAGTTCAATACCACATAGTAAACACACAGAATGTGTGTTTATTTTATCAGTTCTTGGGTATTTAAAAGTCTAACTGCTTCAGGGTAGAAGCTGTTACCCAGTCTGGTAGTGCGGGCCCGAATGCTCCGGTACCTTCTGCCAGATGGCAAGAGATTGAAGAAACTATATGAGGGGTGAGTGGGGTCTCCCACAATGCTGATTGCTCTGCGGATGCAGCGTTGTGTGTAAATATCTTTGATAGATGGAAGAGAGACCCCGATGATTTTTTCAGCTGTTCTAACTATCCTCTGTAGGGACTTTTGATCCGCAATGGTGCAAGTCCCAAACCAGGCAGTGATACAGCCACTCAGGATACTCTCAATAGTCCCTCTATAGAAAGTTGTTAGTATGGGCGGTGGGAGGTGTGCTTTTCTCAGTCTTCGCAGAAAGTAGAGACGTTGTTGAGCTTTCTTGGTAATTGAGCTGGTGTTAGTGGACCAGGTTAGATTCTCCGTTAAGTGAACACCAAGGAATTTGATACCTCTGACAATCTCCACAGGGGAGCCATCGATGTTCAGTGGGGAGTGGTCACTCTGTACTTTCCTAAAGTCAACAACCATCTCCTTAGTTTTGTCCACATTCAGCGACAGGTTGTTGACTCTACACCAGTCCGTTAAACGCTGCACCTCCTCTCTGTACGCTGACTCGTCGTTCTGGCTGATGAGACCCACCACGGTCGTATCATCAGCGAACTTGATAAGATGGTTCGAGCTGTGCTTTGCTGCACAGTCATGAGTCAGCAAAGTGAACAACAGTGGGCTGAGTACACAGCCCTGTGGGGCCCCAGTGCTCAGTATGGTGGTGGTGGAGATGTTGTTCCCAATCCGGACTGACTGAGGTCTCCCAGTCAGGAAATCAAGGATCCAGTTACAGAGGGAGGTATCCAGGCCCAGTACTTTCAGCTTCCCGATCAAATGCTGAGGAATGATTGTATTAAATGCTGAACTATAATCAACGAACAGCAGTCGGACATATGAGTCCTTTTTTTCTAAGTGAGTGAGGGCCAGATGAAGAGTGGTGGCGATGGCGTCATCGGTTGAGCGGTTAGGACGATACGCAAACTGCAGTGGGTCTAGTGTGGCGGGCAGCTGGATCTTAATGTGGCCCATGACGAGCCTCTCGAAGCACTTCATAATACATGATGTGAGTGCAACGGGACGGTAGTCGTTGAGGCAAGACACTGAAGACTTCTTAGCTATGGGGACGATGGTGGTTGCCTTGAAGCATGTTGGAACGACGGCGCTGCTCAGAGAGATATTAAAGATGTCGGTAAGAACATCCGCCAACTGGTCTGCACATCCTCTGAGCACCCTGCCCGGAATATTATCTGGTCCCGCAGCCTTCCGCGGGTTGACTCTGTATAAGGTTTTCCTCACATCGACCGAGTTGAGACAGAGCACCTGATCATTTGGAGCAAGGGTGGTCTTCCTCGCCACCACGTCGTTCTGTGCCTCAAACCGAGCATAGAAGTTATTCAGCGCATCTGGGAGGGAAATATCCCTGTCACAGGCAACTGATGGTGTCTTGTAGTTGGTCACGGCCTGGATTCCCTGCCACATACGCCGCGTGTCGCCGCTGTCCTGGAAATGAGTTAGGATTCTCCGACCGTGCATGCGCTTTGCCTCTCTGATGGCCCGGAACAGTTTGGCCCTTGCAGTACTAAGGGCCGCTTTATCACCTACTCTGAAGGCGGAGTCACGTGTGTTAAGCAGGGAACGCACCTCCGCAGTCATCCACGGCTTCTGGTTAGAGCGTGTGGCAGAGATGCTCACAAGTCTCTGAGCTAGAGTCCAAGTCAAGTCTCAAGTCTCTGAGCTAGAGTCCAAGTCAAGTCTCAAGTCTTTGAGCTACAGTCCAAGTCAAGTCTCAAGTCTCTGAGCTAGAGTCCAAGTCAAGTCTCAAGTCTCTTTATAATATTAAGTATCTGGTTATAATAAGTGTTGCATCATCACGTACAGCGACCCATCCAACACTGCATAGCTATAAGGAATTCAAAGCATGTAATATGTTATTATGACTCCTTTATCTATCAGCATACAGTATCAGCTTTGATTTTGGTATATAATTAGTGTAAACAGGCTATTGCAACATGACAAAAACACCAAGAATGCTTTACTCTTAAGTTAATATCTGTATTTTGCCTTGTAGCATGAACACACAGTACAGTACAGACCAAAAATTAAGAAAGACCAAATATGGTCAAACATCACATTGTAGCTAAATGCAAAACACTACTGCAACAAACCAAACGATGTGAAATATAATGAAAAGTGCCATCTGAAATTTTCTTCTAGAATGATCATTTTTATCAAGCTTGTATATTTAAGTTCAATAATTTCACTTACATGGCAATGCAAATTACCTATTAATTGTCATTTAAGTGAAATTACTTAACTTAAATATACAAGCTTTATAAAAATGATCATTCTAGAAGAAAATTTCAGATGGCACTTAGAGGCTTTTGCATCTGAACTCTTCATACTATCCACACAAATTAACACACTACACTTCCTTATGATAGAGAATCCTCAATTATTTGTTATTTACTTAGTGGCTGGATAGAACAACATTCAAACGCTCAGCATTTTTAGGGTGAATGTGAAGCAACTGACCAGCTTATGGCATGTAACTTGTTAAGAACAAAATGTTTAGAAATAATAAAATAAAATAAACCAAACGATGAGATCAGACTGGTTAACCTTCTCTTCTCTTAACACACAAGGTATGGGCCACAAAACATTTCTGGCTTCTAGGTGTCCTTCAGTGGCCTAAGAACTAGAAAAGTCTTAAGCAACAGAATGGTTGCATTTCAAAAAGATCAAGCTTGACAGTGTCTTTGCACTAAGTCTGGCTCGGTGAGGGCGCATTATAAGTCCTCCATGACTAAATACCCTTTCCACTGGTGCACTTGTGGCAGGAACTGCAAGCAGTTTCATAGACACAAGATAAAGCCTTGGGAAGATCTTTGCATGCTTTTGCCAGAAATCCATACAGTCAACAACTTCTTCAGAGCACACCTGGATGTAGCGAATGACCTCATCTTTGCAGGATGTGTGATGGTCTGCATTTTTCTTGGTACTCTTCTTGCGGTAGCCAGAGAAAAGCCGTGGAGTTTTAGCAGGTACTGGTGGCTCCTCCTCATCTTCTCCACTGCTGCCCTCGGGTATGGTAACTTTCTGAGCCTCAACCAAAAGAAGGTCTGAAAATATTCCACAAAAATTATGGTTAGTTACAATATTATGATGTTAATACACTAAATGCACAGTGGTGATGATTAAGTTATGAATCAATAAAAAGTAAGACAAGATTTTAATATGTTAGATGCATAATGTGATAGTAATCTTTTAAATCTGTTCATGTATTCACCTACCTATCATCATCTCCTTCACCTCACTCTTGACTCCATCTGGTGCGAGGACATCTTGTTCTAGCCAAAAGAGGCAGAATGATGGGTCTAGTAGTGCAGACAACATGTAGACCATATCTCCAAATGGAAGCTCTACGGGGGGTTGTGCTGTTTCATCCATTCTGACATTTGCAAACATCCCCTGGAAACGGCGTTGGAGTGACTTCTGCAGTGCTTTCACTAAGCCAACCAGGTGACGAGATGCATTCAGCATATGGATGAGGTGGCTGTTGAGTGAGAGTACACAAGGGAGAGCCGCACTGACAGTCACCACCTTCTCTCCTTGTGTAAGGTCTGTTGCTTGCAGAAATGGGGCTAAAATGTCCACAAGCTCTTTGAGCTGACACCATTCTCTGGCTGATACGCACAGACCTTTATGTCCTTGGGCTTCCAGGAGAGAGTTTAGGCTTTGGGGATCCAGGTCAGTGACTGCCTCCACAAGGCGAAGAGTTGTGTTCCATCGTGTGGACACAGCTGAGGGGATGCTTCGGTTTGCTCCATACTCCGCCTCAAATGCTTCCTTCAGTCTACAAGAAGAATGGAGTAAACTGCAAAATTTTGTCACTTTTGACATTGCACTGTTCAGAGTTTTTGTCTCCTTTAGTCCATCTCTTACAACAAGCTGCAATGAATGTGCAAAGCATTGCAGCCGCTGCTGCCGACAGCTGCTCTGGATGGATTCCACATCATCCTGGTATTCCTCACTTACTTCCTCCCACATGCAGCGGTTTCCCAGCTCATCTTCATCATCATCTTCATCGTCAGTTTTAGCAGAAGGGAAACAAACTGTGAAGGCTTTCTTCATATTTGAGGCATTATCGCAGATGATGTAATCCAATTTATGTTTTATATTAAAGTTGTCACATATCTCCTCAAATTTCTCACTTATTCTCTCCCCAGTGTGTGACCCAGTGAATCGTTCACAACTTAGGAGAACTGTCTGCAGTCTTTTTGGGCAGCCTTTCTCCTCCATTTCCATGAAGTGGGCTGTTACCCCTAAGAAGCCACGCATGCTCCTGTCAGTCCAGATGTCCACTGTCACAGACACATTGTCAGTCTTTTGTAGTTTACATTTTATCTTGGACTCTTTTTCTGCTACTAGCTCACTCAGACGTCTGGTTACGGTGCTTCGACTTACTGGGCAGTATCTCTCCTCTACCACTGACATAAAATTTCTGAAGCTAGGCTTGTCAATCAAAGACAGAGGTAGGTTGCATGAAATGATGAGGTCCTGTATTATGGATTCAGTAATGGCCTTCTGCCTGGGATGCCCCTGGCTGTATAGCTGCACACCTCTTGTCTGGCTTAAGAATGAATCAATGCTGCTCTGTCCCTGTGCACTGGCCCCTTTCTTTGCTTTGTTGAACTCATTAAACCTGCAGATGTCATCGATGAATATGAAAAGACAACAAGTTAGATGCTTATCTTACTGCTAACAATTTTATGTGCAACAAAGCCCATCTGAAACCACAAGGTTCTGAACTGAAAAAATGGTACTCAGGGTATCAAGAAAATATTGCAAAATTTATAAGCAATAACTAACTTTTTTTCACTTACAGAGCACATCCATGTAATGTGCACTGCCTATGCAACTAATCATAGCTTATAAACTACTGTAAGTCAACATCCCAGACTCTCAAACCAGTGTAACGTTATAACTAAATTAAACTAATGTTACATGATCAACAATAATCCTGTAACCTGTTTGCAGACAACGTTAATTAACGTGATGGCAGCCAGCGGCACGTAAATGATTACGTTAATCGACCACCACAAGTTTGGCAATTAACCCTTGTATGGTGTTCGGGTCTGTAGGACCCGTTTTCATTTTTTATCAAGATAAAAATGATACGATTAATTATTTTTTCAGACTCATTGGCCTTGGCTCATTTTCTGAGAAGAATATATATCTGAACACATTTTCAATGACCACACAGTACACTGGTCACACACTCTCTCACACGCGCACACACACACACACACACACTCACACTCACTTGGATATGTGGTTTACAAGACTCTCCATAGGCGTAATGGTTTTACTAATGTACAAACTGTATCTATCCTCCTACACTAAACCTACCAATCACAGAAAACTTTTGGCGTTTTTTGAATAAAAAAGACACACCATCTAGTATGTTTTTTAAGCCGTTTGGTTTATGAGGACACAGATGTCCTCATAAACCATGTTTACGTTGTAATACCCATGTCATTGTACACATTTGTGTCCTCATAAACCATATACAAGAACACACACACACACACACGCGCACGCACACACACACTCACTTGGATATGTGGTTTACAAGACTCTCCATAGGCGTAATGGTTTTACTAATGTACAAACTGTATCTATCCTCCTACACTAAACCTACCAATCACAGAAAACTTTTGGCGTTTTTTGAATAAAAAAGACACACCATCTAGTATGTTTTTTAAGCCGTTTGGTTTATGAGGACACAGATGTCCTCATAAACCATGTTTACGTTGTAATACCCATGTCATTGTACACATTTGTGTCCTCATAAACCATATACAAGAACACACACACACACACACACGCACGCACACACACACTCACTTGGATATGTGGTTTACAAGACTCTCCATAGGCGTAATGGTTTTACTAATGTACTACAAACTGTATAATCTATCCTCCTACACTAAACCTACCCCTAAACCTACCAATCACAGAAAACTTTTGGCGTTTTTTGAATAAAAAAGACACACCATTTAGTATGTTTTTTTAAGCCGTTTGGTTTATGAGGACACAGATGTCCTCATAAACCATGTTTACGTTGTAATACCCATGTCATTGTACACATTTGTGTCCTCATAAACCATATACAAGAACACACACACACACACACACACACACAATAACAGTAGGCCCTGACAGGAGGACAGAGTAAAGGTACACTGGAGTCGGAGCTAAAATTCCTACACTTTTAAAAACGTTTTTTTTTTCCTTTTTGAAAATGGGTCCTACAGAACACCATACAAGGGTTAAACAAACGCACATTTATATTTCATAAGGAAGACAGACAGTCGGAGTTAACCTCCCGTAACGTTAGGTCGTAGCTAAAGCAAGAAGCAAGCTAAAGGTAGATGGTCAATGCTGAGCTAAACATGTTTAACGTTACTGACCTATCAGGATGCGTTTTCAGATGCCTGATAAAATTAGATGTGGTTGAGCCTGAATCTTTTATCCTCGTATCACATATCTTGCATTGAGCACTTCTTCTGTTTGGGCCGTCTTGTTTGAAGTTTGTAAATCCAAAGCTAACGATGAATGGCACAGCAGTCGACATGTTTGTTCGTTGTCCTCTACGTGTGGCGGCCGCGCCTAAAATAATTGAAAAAAAAAAGTGTGGCCGCGCCCGCGCGCAGCAGATACCTAGTACGTCACGTGTTACGTGGGCAGGTTATAGGTAACGGAGGGAGGGGAATAACAGCGAGCTCATCAGTTGCTTCCTAAAAATTAACATTGTTCACGAGTCCCGCAGCTCGAGTCCGAGTCGAGTCTGAAGTCTTTCGAGGACGAGTCTCAAGTCGAGTCTGAAGTCACTGTGTGTGCGACTTAAGTCGCACTCGAGTCCGAGTCTCAAACTCGAGTCCCCATCTCTGGCGTGTGGTGATGGTCTTGGAGAAGGTAACATCATCAATGCACTTACTAATGTAGCTGGTCACTGATAATGTATATTCTTCCAAGTTGGTAGAGTTGTCATATGTTGCAGCTTCTTTAAATATATGCCAGTCAGTATACTCAAAACAGTCCTGAAGAGCATAGATGGCTCCTGCTGGCCAAATTTTCACCTGTTTTTGAAGTGGTTTTGTGCGCCTGACGATCGGCCTGTATGCTGGAATAAGAAAAACAGAGATGTGGTCTGAATAGCCGAGTTGGGGGCGGGGCTCTGCCCGGTACGCGCCTGGGATGTTTGTGTAAACAAGATCAAGCATGTTCGCCCCTCTCGTTGCAAAGTCCACATACTGATGGAATTTAGGAAGCACTGACTTGAGATTCGCATGATTGAAATCTCCAGCGACAATAAACAATCCATCAGGGTAAGCATTCTGCAATTCGCTAATAGCCCCATAAAGTTCACCGAGCGCTTCCTTGGCATTTGCACTTGGGGGAATGTAAACACCGATTACTATAACAGAGGTAAATTCCCGTGGTAAATAAAAAGGTCGACTCCTAACAGTCACAATCTCTACCAGCGCTGAGCAGTAGCTAGAGACTAGCACAGAGTTATTGCACCATTCCGTGTTAATATAAACACACAAGCCACCTCCGCGAGTCTTACCGCACAGAGATGCATTTCTGTCGGCACGAAACGAGGCGAGCCCATCTAGCTGAATGGCGGCGTCCGGAACTCTGTCGCTGAGCCACGTCTCTGTGAAAATAAAGACGCAGCAGTCTCTAAACTCCCGCTGCGAAGTTTGCTGGAGCCGAATAATGTCCAGTTTGTTGTCCAGAGAACAAACATTCGAAAGCAAGATAGACGGGATAGCCGGCCGGCTAGGCTTTGTTTTTAGCCTAGCATGGACCCCCGCTCTCTTGCCGCGCTTCCGTTTCCTCGCGCACCGCTTACGTCGTCCTTTCCCCCGGCTACCGGCGTTATGCAACACCGAGGGCTGGAATTTCGGCCTCCGCAGCAAGCCGAGGTTGCGAAGCTTCTCATGCAGATCACCATCCAGCTTGGTTATAGTATGAGTCTTGTATTTAAGCAATGTCTGGCGATGGTAAACACAAATGCTGGTCGCTGCGATATCCATAATGCCGTGAGAAAATAGGCTAAGTAATAACAATAGCAACATTGAGGATCTGGAGTGGCCGCTGCGCACTACCGCGCCGCCATCTTAATAGCATTCAAAAATGTATAAACAGCACTTCTCCGCTCATGATCTTAAGCTTGTAGCAGTGCTTGGCCTCTTTGATGCCCCTTTTCAGATTTGCTCTGGATGTACTATAGGCTTGTGCATCTCCTGATCTGAAGGCAGTATTGCGTGTCTTCAATAGGAGTCGCACTTCCCTGTTCATCCATGGCTTCTGATTTGGGTATGTGGTGATCTGCTTCTGGGTTGTAACACTGTCAATGGTGGTATTAATATAATCCAGTACAGAGGAGGTGTAGCAGTCAATGTCCGTGTGAGAGCCACTGGTGGCTTGAGAAGCAAACATACTCCAGTCTGTGTGTAGAAACCTTTCCTGGAGTGAGAAATCTGCCCCCGCAGGCCACACCTTGATGGTCTTCACTGATGGCTTCACGCGATTGATCAGAGGTGCATATTTGGGGGTGAGGAACAAAGAAAGGTGATCTGACTGTCCCAAGTGGGGGAGGGGTGTCGCGACGTAAGCTTCAGCCATGTTTGTGTAAACATGGTCTAAGGTTTTGTTTCCTCTGGTGTGACAGGAAACATGCTGGTGAAATTTCGGTAGCACTGACTTTAAGTTTGAATGATTAAAATCACCCGCAACAATAAACGCAGCTTCCGGGTGAACGGTCTGTTGTTTACTGATGGCTGCGTGAAGTTCTTTCATAGCAAACTTGGCATCAGCATCCGGGGGAATATAGGCTGCAGTTATAATAGTGGAAGTGAACTCCCGCGGTAGATAAAACGGTCTACATTTAACCATGAGAAACTCAAGGTTAGCTGAACAATGTCTCCCAACAATAGCAGAGTTTGTGCACCAAGCTTTGTTAATGTAAATGCACAATCCACCACCTCTGGTCTTACCGGAGCCATCTAATGTTCTATCCGCCCGGAATGTATGGCGTCCCGCTTGCTCAATAGCGTTGTCCGGTATTCCGCTGTTTAACCATGTTTCCGTGAAAATTAGAACATTACAGTTCAAAAGTCTCTTGCTGTATGTGATGTTGAGTCAAATCTCCTCCATTTTGTTCAACAGCGACCGTACATTGGCAAGGAAAATGCTGGGTAAAGAGAGCCGGTGTGGTGTTAGCTTTAGCTTAGCTCTTAGTCCTCCGCGCTTCCCCCGCCTTTGTTTACGATCTCGCCGGCGCCTGCGAGCACTTCCGCCCGGCCGGGCAGAGTGCATAGCCTCGGGTGATCTGGCGATCTCAGGAAGGAGTCGAAGGTTGTCCATAAAACTGTCGGAAATTCGCAAACCAATATCCAAAAGCTCACCTTGGGTGTACGATGTTAAGGCACAACTGTTCTGGACGAACAGACCCGAAATGAGCAAGAAAAATACTGCTAAATTACAGAATCTGGAGAGACCGCGAGCCTCGCGATGTACTCGCGCCGCCATCTTGGATCTTATAAATTCTCCATGGCACTGCACTCTGTGCTCACACATCTGGACAATAAGAACACTTATGCACGCATGCTGTTTGTTGACTTCAGCTCAGCATTCAACACTGTCATCCCAACTAAGTTAATAGCCAAACTTGGAGACCTGGGCTTCAACACCTCCATGTGCAACTGGATTTTGGACTTCTTGACCAACAGACCCCAGAATGTTCGATCAGGCTCCAACTGCTCCACATCCATCACACTCAACACTGGTGTACCACAGGGCTGTGTGCTAAGCCCGTTCCTCTACTCCCTCTTCACCTCCGACTGCAAGCCTGTGTACGGATCTAATTCCATCGTCAAGTTTGCGGACGACACTACGGTGATTGGTCTCATCAGCAACAACGATGAGACTGCCTACAGGGAGGAGATCAAGCACCTGGCCACATGGTGCACCGAAAATAACCAGCTCCTCAACACCACCAAAACGAAGGAGCTCATCGTGGACTTCAGGAAAGTGTCAAGAGGCACACACGACACCATCCACATCAATGGAATGGCTGTTGAGCGTGTCTCCAGTTTCAAGTTCCTGGGGATCCACATCTCGGCGGACATGACCTGGACAACCAACACCTCCAGCCTGGTCAAGAAGGCTCACCAGCGCCTTTTCTTCCTGAGGACACTGAGGAAGAATCAGCTTTCCTCCACTATCCTGGTGAACTTCTATCACTGTGCAATAGAAAGCATCCTGACCAACTGTGCTACAGTGTGGTATGGGAGCTGTTCTGTTGCAGAGCGCAAGGCACTGCAGCGGGTGGTGAAAACCGCCCAGCGCATCACTGGGACTCCACTACCTGCCATCGAGCACATCCAGAGGAAACGCTGTCTGCATCGAGCTCGCAGCATCCTTAAGGACTCCTCTCACCCAGCCCACAGACTGTTTTCTCTCCTGCCCTCCGGCAGGCGTTTCAGGTGCCTCCGGACCAGGACCAGCAGACTAAAGAACAGTTTTTTTCCCCAGAGCTGTCTCTTTATTAAACTCTAACCCTCATTGATCCCACTCCCCTCATATACTGATTGACTCGGCTCTCCCTCCTCACACCTGCCTCCATTTTGTTATTTGCAATACTATAATGTTCATTTGCACTGCTGATTGTTATTACAGTAACAACTGTTTACATATGCATCTTGCACTACTACCTTGACTGGAATATGCTCAATTTGCACTGCCGACTGTTTATTTACAGTACCGACTGTTTATATATACATTGCAATATCGTACCTTAACTGTAATATGCAATTACTTTCCACTGCACTTTCACTCGGATAGCTTCTGTCCAAACTTTATTTGCACTACTCTAAATCCATTGTTATACTGCTCATTAGCCTAACTTATACATATATCTATTTGTTAAATTCTGTTTATAGTATTAGCCATCTGTATATTATGCTCACATTCTGTTTATAGTAACAGCCATCTGTATATATATTCATAGTACATATCTATCTGTAAAATTCTGTTTATAGTAACAGCCATCTGTATATTATATTCAGTACATATCTATCTGTAAACATTCTGTTTATAGTAATAGCCATCTGTATATTATTATATTCAGTACATATCTAGCTGTAAACTCTGTTCACAGTAATAGTTATCTGTATATTATATTCATAGGACAATCTATCTGTAAATTTTTGTTTATAATAGTATTCAACTCTATATTTATTCAGTACATATCCATGTTCTGCACTTATGAACCACTGTATATCCTGCACTTGCTGCTATTGCACTTCTGGTTAGACCTAAACTGCATTTCGTTGCCTTGTACCTGTACTTGTGTAATGACAATAAAGTTGAATCTAATCTAATCTAATCTAATACCTCAGTTAAAATGAATTTTATTTTTCTAAAGAATTTTCTAAAGCATTTATTAATCTTAGTTGATGTTAATTTAACCTGTGAAGTGTCACTGCTCCACCAGAGGGCCCTTCGCCATTGCATGTTAAAATAAAAATATCCTATACTAAACCTAAACTAATCTCGACAAACTGTTGTTTAAAGGAACACGCCGACTTTTTGGGACTTTAGCTTATTCACCGTATCCCCCAGAGTTAGATAAGTCCACACATACCCTTCTCATCTCCATACGTCATACCTGTCAACATTTGGATACCAAAATACGGGAAATCTGAACGCGGGGGGGGGGGGGGAATTGCAGAGGCAGGCTAAATAGACATTAATTGCGCAGATATTAACATAAATAAATACATACATACTATTCAATTAAAATAAACATAAGACTTATTCATGTTTCTTTATTTATTTTTATCAATTGCAACAATTAACTACATTAATTAATCACGATTAATTGCCATTAAAAAAACTTACATTTTATAATGTAATCATTTCACAATTAATCTCCAAATTAATGTAGAAAAACATAAAAAAGTATATTTTAAATATTTGTCTAACAGGTAGGAAAAATATACAGAAATTGAAGTTATCAAACAGTTTGCACTGCATACAATTTAAATTGTACATAGATTAATCCTTATTAAAGTAAAAAAAGATCTTTAGTCAAGAGCAGTGAGTGCTTTTCTCTGTTACCTTTGTTCTTTGATTAACTTTACTGACAGAAAGCTTTATTGGCTACTGTCTCTTTAAAAACAGCCGCTGACGGATCTCACACGCGTCTCATTCTCTCACAACTCTTTACTTTCATTTACGACTTTTTTTTTTTTTAACTAATAGACTGCTCAGACTGTTCTTATGAGGATACTCGACAAAACGGACATTTTGACATAATTGCGTGTGTTAATGCCATCTCTCTCATGTTCATCCATCCTCGGATGCTGCTGTTCTTTGCGCGATTTTTCCCCCCAAACTACTTCAGTGGAAACTCCGCCCTGCAGCCGATTCTAAAGATTTTATTGGTCATGTGAATCACAGTACTGAATTGCCTACACCAAACACTGACCCCTAAACCTACCCGTCATTGTAACCTTAACCAATGAAATTAGCTGCAGGGCGGGATTTCCGCTTAACTGGTTTGCGCCCTTTGGGATTTTTAAAAAAAAATTATAGAAAGATTAAAAATACGGGAGAAATACGGGAAAATATTTAAACGGGATGATAGCGGGATAGCAATGTAAAATACGGGAGAATCCCGGGAAAAACGGGAGGGTTGACAGGTATGCCATACGTGCCGTAACTCTGTCTGACGCACCCACCGCTAGCCTAGCTTAGCACAAAGACTGGAGGTAAACGGCTCCAGCTAGCATACTGCTCCCGATAAGTGACAAAATAACGCCAACATTTTCCTATTTACATGTTGTGATTTGTATAGTCACAGTAGTAGCAGCGCTTCGCCTTCTGAGAATATAGTTCCCAGTATGTATACGGTTAGAAGATGGCTGTGTCTCATGTGACCTTGTTATTTGTACACGCTGTGACTATACAAATCACAACATGTAAAGAGGAAAATGTTGCCGTTATTTTGTCACTTATTGGGAGCGGTATGCTAGCTGGAGCCGTTTACCTCCAGTCTTTGTGCTAAGCTAGGCTAGCGGTGGGTGCGTCAGACAGAGTTACGGCACGCACGGAGATGAGAAGGGTGTGTGTGGACTTATCTAACTGGGGGATACGGTGAATAAGCTAAAGTCCCAAAAAGTCGGCGTGTTCCTTTAAAATTCATCCTGTGAAAGCGTTTGAAATTGGATAAATGCTACTTTAAATCCTTTGAACAGGCTCCTCCCCCTTAGTGGGCGTGTCATGTTGCATATTACAAAGCACTATTTTATAATCAAAACTTTTCTAATCTTGACGAAACACATATTGTTGGAAAGGTCTGAGAGACTGAGACTCAAGGTTTCTTATTTGCTGACTGTTTTGTGACAGAAGTGATATTTTGACAGAAATGCATTAATTAGTGAAAGGAGAAACGATCAACTTTAAATTTGGAACACAAATATGGCTTTGATTTTATAGGACTTTTTAGAGTCCAAATTATTTTGTGAAATATAGACTTTGGTTTTGTAGTGCATTTGCTTTCATTTAGCTTTCATTTTTTAAAGGCTGGGCCTACACAAAATCTGTATTCTTATGATGCATATCCAACTCAAACATATTTTCGATGAAAAATTATAGTTGAATCCACGTCGAGGTTTAATCTATGATCTTAATTGAGGTCTTTCATGTCTCGGGTCAGGGAATCAAGGAGATTATCTAAACCAAATGTTAGAGATTTTTCTTGGGAACAACACATAGAAACCTGATACGTTGAGGCTGTATTGTGTGTTCGTTCATGTGAGTGTAAGATTAAGTAGTATATGTGAAGGACGTGTAATAGACCATCTGTTTGCAGCTCTTTTAATGCGAGTTTCTTTTGGGTGTGTGTGAATGAAAGCTGTAGATTTCTGACAAATGCACTATACGTACAATAGTAGTTACATTTGTCACATAACTTTGCTTATTAGGGGCCAAGCCCTGAAAGGGCGTATTGTATCTGTTAGTTTTCTTATTTTTCTTATTTTTCCCGAATGGGAGTCAATGGCAGCCCTATCAACGGAACATAGGAAAATGATGAAATTTGGTACACTTGTAGTGATGGTAATGATTAGTAATTGGACCAATTTTGGAGTCTCTAGGACCAACTCTATAGCGCCACCACCAGTTAAAAAATTCAACATTGAAATGGTTATAACTTTTGAACCATTTGATCTAGAATAATTAAACTTAGTACACCTGATTCCTCTCATCATGTTGATCACAACCAATATAGTCCATTTTGAAAAGTACAGTATTCAGTTTTTTTGCTACTCCTCCTTCAAAATGTGTCAAATTTTGTCCAAACATGTACTCAAATGATCTTTGGACTGAGCCGCACAGAAATGACTGAACAAAATTTCATGACATACTGGTAAAAGAAAAGTTATGTTGCAAACTTAACGAGGTCGACCCAAAATTGGTTAAGAAGCTGTAGCTCGGCCAAAGTTTGATCAATCGAAACGAAAATTGGCACGCTTCATTGGAACCATGATCTGAGGGTCCATGCCAAAGTTGGGAACAGCGTCACCTACAGGTCATGAGATATGAAAAATATTTTGGAGATATGAAAAATGGCTATATATGGCTATATTATAACTTTTGAACAGTTTGTCAGAAAATCATAATTTTGTCATAAATTGCAATGTCTTTTAAAATATTTGACATATCGGCACAAAACTTGGTATGTATCATCATTAGCATCTCTTGAAGATACTTGAGAAGTTTAAACATAGCGCCACCTAGTGTTCCAGATGTATAAGGTTTTTTGCATAAATGCTTATAACTTTTGAAATTAGTAGCTTTAACTTTAGTAGCATGGAACCTTTGGAAGGCTTGGCCCCTGTGAAGCTACTTGCAGCTTTAATTATAGGTTATTATTTTTCCAGTTGAATGGAAAACAAGCTAATAACGGACTCGTCGAGCACCTCTCTGTGTCTGACTTTGCGTTTTGCCGTCTTTTCATAGAAAGATGGGAGATAAAGTCCTGAGAGCGTTTCTGCTCAGCTCTGATGATAAAAGCTGTGATAGAAAAACAAGTTTCTGCTGAATCCCCTAGAAACGTCTCTGAAGAAAAACACAGCCGTTATCTGGAGGATTACCTGCATGTATAAATGGGCAGAGAAGAAGCTGAACAGACTCAAGGCTGTTTTGAATACTAATATTTCACATACCGAACACAGTGTACATGTTGAGAAGGTGTTTGAGCTCACAGACTCACTCTCACTTTGGTCTTCTATCTATATACATATATATATATATATATACATATACACACACACACACACACACACACACACACACACACACACACACACACACACTCATTCTCACTCACTCTCTCTCTCTCTCTCTCTCTCACACACACACACACACACACACACACACACACACACACACACACACACACACACACTCTCTCTCTCTCTCTCACACACACACACACACACACACACACACTCTCTCTCTCTCTCTCACACACACACACACACACACACACACACTCTCTCTCTCTCTCTCTCTATCTCTCACACACACTCACTCTCTCTCACACACACTCACTCACTCTCACACACTTACTCACTCACACTCACTCTCTCTCTCTCTCTCTCTCTCTCTCTCTCTCTCTCTCTCTCTCTCTCTCTCTCTCTCTCTCTCTCTCTCTCACACACACACAGGGATTAGACAATGAAACTGAAGCACCTGGTTTTAGCCCACAATAATGTATTAGTATTGAGTAGAGGCGTCTTTTGCGGTCAATACAGCATCAGTTTGTCGTGGGAATGACAGATACAGATCCTTCACAGCGGCCAGAGGGATTCTGAGCCGTTCCTCTTCCAGATGCTGACTCGCTTCTCCAAAACACCCCAAAGAGACTCAATAACATTCAGATCTTGATGTTCACTTTCATCCCTTTCATGGTCATCAAACCTCTCACGCTTGCTGTGTGTATTGGTGTATTATGTGGATTCACGGCCCCATTTTCAGGGTACAATATTGTAGAACGGTTCATATTGACTCTGAGCTCCAGATGAACAGTTTCAATAGAAACATGAAAGTCAAGATGTGTATTTAATTTAATAAAGTTTTATGTTTTTAGGATATAATCCGGGTTACATCCCTTTCAGACAGCTTCCTCTTGCGTCGACATTGCCTCATGTTGGATGTGATTCATCCCGAGGTTGTATGCCGACATTATCCTGGACACCAGATCTCTCGATACTCCACACACACTTGTTGCCCTGCTCACAGATGAACCAACCAACAATTATTCAGCCTCTTTTGAACCGTGATGTGAATCCTGTTATGTTGTGTGGATTGCAATATATTTTATGTTCAGCTGTGCTTTTGCTCTGCTTATTCATCCCTCACACTCGGCTCTAATGGAATGTAAGATATGTATATATATATAGGCATGAAACCTCCAACACAATAGTGTTTCATTTTGTTATACAACCCCTGTATGTGTATATACATGCTGTATAATAACATTCCATTTAATTTATGGTAAAAAAACTGGCAGCTGTGGTTGCCAGAAATTTACAGTAAAAAATACAGTAGCACACTGAAAAAAATGATTCATTGAATTTAATAAAAGAAATATCGTAAGTGGTTGCACATAATTGATTTTAGCTACATTTAAACAAATGCATTAATGCATTTTTTTAAATGTAGCTAAAATCAATTATGTGCAACCACTTACGATAAAGAAAATGATTAAATTCAACGAATCATTTTTTTCAGAGAACTCTAATATATAATATGTTGCTGCACAGTGTCATTCACACGGACACTAATACCATCATGGTAACTATCATAAAAAATGCAATAAACATTAATTTAACAACATTAAATGTAGCATAAAACCCTAATGCACATAACTGATTAGAAAAAGAAAAACTATGAAGAAACAGTTATTTCAACAAAAATACATCAAATGTGAAGTGTCACTCGGGGAATTGTGGGAATGTCAATTTACGGTTTTCCACTGTAAATTATACAATGACTTGTTCTTTTTCACTTCCAAAAACTGAAGATTTAATGGTATTGTACTGTAAAATTACATTAAATGTACAGGTAGATCTATCACAGTACATAGTACAGAAAACATTTTTCACCATAGCATTTTTTACAGTATTTTACCGTTAAAATCTTGATAATTTTTTTACAGTACACTGTAAATGTGATTTTTTTAAAGAAAGAAAATAAAGGTTGCCAGATGCTTTTATCCAAAGTGACTAAAAGTGCATTCAGACTAAATTATTTGATCAGTGTGTGACCTTATTGCAAGCGCCTTGCACTTTACCTTCAATTTACTTAGGCCTATAATGGATTGGCTGTGGACCAAAGCTTTATTTGAAAGACAGTGGTGTTTCATGCAGCATTTTTAACAGGAACGCCGTAAAACACACTCGCATATCATCGCTAATGAGCGCTACTTTGCCTCATCAATGTTAAGAGGGTTACGAAATCAGTGTTGTGTTGAAAATCCTCTTTCCATACTTCCAGTAAGAGAGGACAGGTGCTGTCTATCTACACATGCATATTGCTGCTCATGTTTTTGGCTTTTAGTCCTTGTGTGTTAGCTCTTTATGCTAATGTTGACAAGCTTTTAGCTGATTTGCACCTTTGATGACTTGTCCTGCACTACATATATTTTTGGCCAATCAGATGCGCTCTAAAATAAGAGTGTGGGAGACAAATATCACCTGCAACCAGCTGGAAAGTAGCAAATCATGTTTCATGGCTGTGATTAAAGCTAAATGGCTGGGAATGAGTCTTTTGATTTTGTCCTTCCCAACTTCCACTTGTTGAAATGCACTTGTTGACCGATTCCAAGGCTTCATAGAAACGCTCCAGTGAAGACAATACCAAAAATGTCTTACCTATATTGGCCTAAATCATTTTAAGCCATCACATATGTGACCCTGGATCACGTCACCAGTCTCGAGTCGCACGGGTATATCTGTGGCAATAGCCAACAATACATTGTATGGGTCAAAATTATCGATTTTTCTTTTATGCCAAACATTAGGATATTAAGTAAAGATCATGTTCTATGAAGATATTTTGTAAATTTCCTACCGTAAATATATAAAACATGTACAATCGTGAACATAAATGAACATCTTTAAAGGAGATTTTCTCAATATTTAGATTTTTTGCACCCTCAGATTCCAGATTTTCAAATAGTCGTATCTCGGCCAAATGTTGTCATATCATAACATACCATACATCAATGGAAAGCTTATTTATTCTGCTTTCAGATGATGTATACACCTCAATTTCGGAAAATTGACCCATGTGACTGGTTTTGTGGTCCAGGGTCACATACCTGACATTCACAGACAATGCAAAACATTTTCCCAAGATGTATACTTTTCCAGTCAGTACCAAAAAGCACTTCTTACAATAGTTTGGAGTAGTTCAAATTGGCCTTTTTTTTTTTTTTTGTGTGTTCTGTGCTATTTGGTTTTTAGCTCAATTGATAGAGCACTAGAAAACGGTTAATGTTGTTTAAAAGAAATGCTCACCAAGGCTGCATTTATCTGATAAAAATACAGTAAAACAGAAATATTGTTATAATTTAAAATAACTTATTTTTCATTCATATATTTTAAAATATAATTTCATTCATGTGACGGCAAAGCTGAATTTTCACTGTCACTTTCAGTGTCACATGATCCTTCAGAAATCAATCTAATATGATGATTTGCTGCTCAAGAAACATTTCTTGATTCTCTGTAAGGAATCTTGTATTTGCGCCATACTGTAATGTTATCCCTTTGTTAGAAATGTGGACGATATTATGCTATATGCTGATTAAATAAATGATCCACTGGTTGAGATCAAGCTATTTATTGTTTTATCTAAGATATATCAGTGCCACGATTTAGTTATTAAAGCAATAAACTGCAAAAGAGAAATCAATTTGGTCTTGTGTGTGGTCCTATAGATGGCGGCCGTATGATTTCTATGAGTGCGTGATATGCAATGAATATATGCAGTGTCTTGGCCTTAGACTGAGCGCTCGAAAGCACATAAGAGACTTAAATATTAGTCGATTATTCTAAGCAAGTAGCCTAAGCAGTTGTTAAAAAGTATTAATGTAAATACAGTCACTGATTTTTCTTTGCTGATTTGTATTTGTTGTCATTGTATGCTCCTGAGCGTGTCCTAAAATATGGCGACCACTACCCATAATGCAATGCACAATGAGCAAACAGCACCACAGCTCACTGTGTTTTGCCTACAGTAACTCTGAGTTTTATAACAGAGGGAAAGTTGCGTGTAGCCCTTTAAATTTTGCAGTGGTCTCTGTTTCTAAGGATACACACACACCATCACTCATTCTAATCGCGCTGCTCGTGATTGAACACGATCCACGCAAACACACACGTGCATACTAACCAGTCCTCACCGCAAAGACTGGTTTCTGAACGTGAACAAAGCACCTGGAGGAACAAACTCTAAAGCCCTTTATTGATCGGATATGAAACTAATTTTCCACTAAAAGTAAAACTAATATCAGCCTCTGGTTCAGATTACGGTGTGTGTGTGTGTGTGTGTGTGTGTGTGTGTGAACTTTCTCCGAAGAATAAACCACCTTATTTGATATTCAGGCTGTTTATTTGTGTAGGCTTACCAGAGTAAGTAAGCAATAAGGTACGAAAGCCTGTGCTGTATTGTGGATAAATCACGGCTGAAGGGCGTTGCCAAGCTTGTATAAAACGGTTACCACACAATACAAATATTAAAGCCAAAAAATATGTATCAATGCAACTTTCATGAAGTAAAATGACTAAAAGCATTCCTTCCACTGGAAAAAATAGTCCCCGACCGTGAACAGCAACAGAAATTACACACATTATTTCTCCATTAGATGGCGGCAAACACTGAGTGAGTCAGTCAGTCAGTAAGTAGAGAAGACTTTTTTTAATATATATTGAAAGGACTGAAACTTGTGAACATGGAGGGCACGGAAAACCCCTTAAAACTGTTAAAAGGACAAGATATCGCAACGGGCATTCAAACGGATATTTTATTACGAATACAGGACTGAGATGAAGGAAAATGCTAAATCTACTGTAAATGCAGGTACACTCGCTTACTCAATCTCTTCAATGAACAATATCACTGAGAACAAACCACTGTTTACGTTGCTAAGAGTGGTTGCTAGGGTTGTTGTGTAGTGATACACAGAACCGGCGTTGGGTGAAGCGGTCGCAGCCGCTTTTGACCAATCAGAATCAAGGACTGGAACTAATAGGCAATTTAGATGCTCAAAATGTATTTATTTATTCAGAATGTCGTAGTACGGAGCCGTTTTGAGTCTCAGAAAAACAAGTTTACACGTGCTGATGCCGCCATACGCAAGTCTCTGTTATTCCCCCATAAGCACACGTAGCTCGGTGTGTAAGTGCATCTGCTGCGTGTGAAGCTCTGGTTTGTGCATCTGGCTCTGGAGATGTCGTGACAGTAGGTCACGGCTGAGTGTGTGTTTCTGTCATTTCAGCCTCATTTGCACTGTCACTAAACACACAGCACTGTTTTTATTTGTCCGCTGTAAATGGCCCAGGCAGTGGAAACAGCTCTGGTGGACACTGACCTGTGTTTTTACCCCAAACACAAAAATAGAGACTTTTTTTTCTCTCTCTCTCCTTTACCGTTCACTTTCAGTTTTTAGAAGATGGAGATTGAGTCGAGTAGATTTGGGAGAGTCTTATTTTGCTGCACATTATTTATGTTTCTCTAACAAGGTATTATATAGTGAAGAGATTTGGGGTTTTGCAACTTTTTTATTATTATTATTATTTTTTTTAAATTATTAAAGTTAAACCTCTAGATAGAATATATAAGAAAGTCTTTAAAAGCAGTAATTCTCTACATTTTTGATTCCGTTGTCCACAATAATACTGGAAGGAAATTGGGTACTCCTAGTTTCTGTAAATTTAAAGTAACTAAAATAAATAAAATTAAAACTCAACATTAACTTTATGAGACATAACTCCTTCCATACATAACTTGCCCAAAAAAATCGAGTGTTTCGTCTGTCGTTTCGTACTTTTATGTACTTCAGAAACGTATAAAACCATCCCAGCTAATCAGAAATTCGTTTTTGTGGTTTAGCTAATCATAGTTCAGGTTTGGATCTGTTCACATTTTTTTGTTTTTTGTTTGTTTTAGTTTACAGTTCTCATCCAATATTTTGTGCATGCCAACAAACTGTGTATAATGATATTGTGCAAGCGCTCATAAATCAGCTCACAGTCTCAGACTCCATCAAAAGTACAACTTGGTTGCAGTTCTGCTGGTTCGTGAATTAATGTCATATTAGGGGAATTTTGTTCTCTTTTGCATGCGAATGTAAGTTTGTAAGGTTAAATTGGTTTAGTGCTTTTCACAATATTCATTGTTTCAAAGCAGCTTTACAGAACATCATGTTAATGATTAATGTTTATAATATCTTCATGCCTAGTCACATTTAGCAGATCACTGGGCGATAATACATGATACAAGCAATCAAGCAGTTGAGATTGGCTATTAATATATATCGCCAGTTACATATGGAGATAAAGTTGGACATGCTTAAATATCCAACTTTATATAAGAGATGGGCGATTAGAAAAATTCAGGTAGTTGAGATCTGATATACTTGATGCAACTGTACTGAGATAAAGTTGAATATAATAGGCCTATATACATTATATAGATCTGTGTGATAAATACATATTGTGACAACATCAGTGTTGAATGTAACTGGTGTTGCTGTAATATTTAAGTACTAAGTGTTTGTGGTGTCAGAGACTTAAACCACATTGGAATATTACTGTAAATCATTAGCTTAGCTGTAATCAGAAATGACTATGTGCTGTGAATGAGTTCGATATTTCCACACTAATGTCCTTCACACCTTAATTCCTCAGTTTGTTCACTCTTGGAGGGAAAAGGTTTTCAGCTCAAAGCCAACAAACATTCTGGACAGCCTGAACAGTTTGTTCCAGAGACGTGCTTGTGCTTTTTTGTGTCTTTGTGTTGCTAACCTTTTGTATTTCGAGCAAATATATTCGTCAGAACATTTACAAACACAAGCTTGTGTGAACATGCTGCGTTTATTTGTCTGTGTTCTTGTGTGCTAATAATTATAATGCTCTTCCTCAGTATTTTTGTCTTGTTTTCTAGTACAAATATCTATACGTTCTTAAATCAAGATACATTTACTGGAGAAGCAGAATGACTCGAGGTATTAAGTCTCGTTTTCTGAAAAATGTATCAAAATGAATTGAGTTTTTGTGTAAGACCAGAATAAATATCTGCCATTGAAGTCAGAAAAATAATCTTATATAAGTTTATTTTTCTGACCACACTGGTAGATATTTGTTTTTGTTAAAAAACAATTTAGATTTTTTTTTTTCTTCACAAAACAAGACTTAATTCATTTAGATTTCTCAAGTAAATGTTATAATGTATTCTTGATTTATGAATTTTTCGATAGTATTTTTGTCAGTAATGAGGAAGAACTCTTTACACACTCCTTGCAGAATGTTAATAATTTAAAAAACAAAACAAGAGATCATAAAAAATGCATGTTTTTTATTTTTTTATTTATTGGATGTCAGGGCAAACTGTACTTATTTTGTCTCCTGAGAAACATTTAAATATTTTATGTATCTTCTGAAGGGCAGTATACAAGGCTACATGAAAAAATGTACACAACATCGTGTTCATTTTCCTGTTTTGACCTTCACCTAATAGTTGTCTATGAGTCCTTCAGTTGTTGCTCAGTGTGAAGAGATGGATCTTAAAGTCTTACAGTGGCTCTTTGGAAAGGGTTCAAATATGCAGAAGATGCTGAAAAAGCAAAGAATGTGAAGGAGCTGCAGGATTTTTCTGAAGAAGTTTAACTAAACAGGTCAAACAAAGACTTGTGAACAACTATCACAAATAAACAGTCATTGTTTAAAGGGGTCATGAATTGAGAAATCAAATTTTCCCTGATCCTTTGACGTGCAAGACATCATTGTACTATAATGTTTCATAACTCAAAACGTCCTCATTAGCCCAATCAGCTTTTATTCAACCCAACCTCCGAAAATAACTAGTTTAGGATTTTGTCACGTTATGACATCATGTGACGAAAGACCGCCTCTGCAGAATCAGATCACCGCCCACTTCTACATCATTACGTCTTTGGCCCCGCCCACTGGCGCGTTAGTGAGATGAGAGATACAGGATCACCGGAATAAAAATAACATGACCTTCCAAAGGATCCTAATGCTAGAAAAGTGCTTATTTATTTTACATTTACATTTATTCATTTAGCAGACGCTTTTATCCAAAGCGACTTACAAATGAGAACAATAGAAGCAGTTAAACTAACAGTAGGACAACAATATGCAAGTGATATGACCCTTCTCAGTTTAATCTAACGCAGTAAATGTAAAAAAAAATGTTTTATATAGAACAGCATAGAATAGAATAGAATTGAATAGAATAGAATAGAAGAGAAAGTTAGTATTACTGGATCAAGTGCTGTCGAAAAAGAAGCGTCTTCAGCCGTTTCTTGAAAATGGCTACGGACTCAGCAGCTCTGGTTGAGTTAGGCAGATCATTCCTCCAGCGGGGAACAGTCATGGTGAAGGTCCGAGAGAGAGATTTTGTGCCTCTTTGAGATGATGCACCACAAGACGTTGTTCGCTTGCAGAGCGCAAGTTTCTGGATGGCACATAAGTCCGAAGTAATGAGTTTAAATAAAAGGGAGCAGAACCAGTGGTAACCAGTGGTTCTGTAGGCAAACGTCAGTGGCTTGAATTTGATGCGAGCGGCAACTGGCAACCAGTGCAATTTTGTGAGGAGAGGAGTGACGTGTGCTCTCTTCGGCTCGTTAAAGATCACTCTAGCTGCGGCATTCTGGATCAGTTGCAGAGGTTTGACTGTGCAAGCTGGAAGACCAGCCAGAAGAGTGTTACAATAGTCCAGTCTGGATAAAACTAGCGCTTGGACAAGGAGTTGTGTTGCATGTTCTGATAGGAAGGGCCTGATCCTCCTAATGTTGTACAAGGCAAATCTCAGCATTTTCAGCTGAATGTCTCAGTAGAGCATGTTTTTATTTGTTCGGTACATTTCACTGTGGCAAATCAGTCGCAATTTTGGCGCAGGCTTTGCAAACACACTTTTACTGCAAGAAACGGGCCAGACAGTAATGCCACGACATTACACGTGTGTTTCTAACGCCAGTGATTTCTGATATGTAATGATTCATGTACAGTCAGACGTTCTTTGTCTCAAAATCGTTTATTGCTGTTCATGCATCAATAAATCAAGCTAGTGACTAAACAAGCAACTGTTGTTTCTCTAACATGGAAATAATCTGTTATTTAAATTGTGATTAAATTATATGCAGAAAATGATCAAAAACACTTCCTTTATAATCGCTGGAGCTGTCAATCAAACAGCGCGTGTTTATCAGTGACTGAGTTCTGGACTCTCATTATAATCAATGCTGCTGTCTACACCGCACTCTTATTTTCTTAAATCTTAAATCTCTTATTTACATCGTGATGCACTGTTAGTTATGATGAAAGCATTGGTGAGAGTGTCGAAATTGACAAGATCATTGCATTCATGTCTGTCATCGGCTACAATGCTCACCGCTGCAACCTTTCAAGCTACAGGAGTAATGTAAATATAATGCTGTAATCAACACTTTTCACGATTAGTTAATTTCGACAGTTGTTATAGTGAAACCTAACCTTACAGAGTTCCACTTGTAATACTTATTTCATGTGCAAAGATGTCAGCCAATCACAGCAGAGGGCGTTTACACTGAAGTCTCACAGCAGCCAATCACAACAGAGGGCGTTTACACTGAAGTGTCACAGCAGCCAATCACAGCAGAGGGCGTTTACACTGAAGTCTCACTGCAGCCAATCACAGCAGAGGGCGTTTACACTGAAGTCTCACAGCAGCCAATCACAGCAGAGGGCGTTTACACTGAAGTCTCAATGCAGCCAATCACAGCAGAGGGTGTTTACACTGATGTGTCACAGCAGCCAATCACAGCAGAGGGCGTTTACACTGAAGTCTCACTGCAGCCAATCACAGCAGAGGGCGTTTACACTGAAGTCTCACAGCAGCCAATCACAGCAGAGGGCGTTTACACTGAAGTCTCACAGCAGCCAATCACAGCAGAGGGCGTTTACACTGAAGTGTCACAGCAGCCAATCACAGCAGAGGGCATTTACACTGAAGTCTCACAGCAGCCAATCACAGCAGAGGGCGTTTACACTGAAGTGTCACAGCAGCCAATCACAGCAGAGGGCGTTTACACTGAAGTCTCACAGCAGCCAATCACAGCAGAGGGCGTTTACACTGAAGTCTCACAGCAGCCAATCACAGCAGAGGGCGTTTACACTGAAGTCTCACAGCAGACACGCCCCTTCAAATCAGAGGGATAAAATCAGGTCGGGATATGGCCTTTTATTGTAAATTCTGACATTTTTTTGTGTAAAATCATAGTGTACCTCAGGAAACATTATAAAACAGTGCAGTTCATGACCCCTTTAAGAGTATGCAAAGTTTTGAACTGGATAATTTGTATATTTAGATATTTTGGTGTGTGAACTATATATATAAATAGCTATTCAAGAGAGTTATTATTGTTAACTAAAAAGAAAAAAGGTTTGTTACTTGAAATAAAAATCTCACAAAAAAAAAACACTGGACAGTACTAAATAAGAAGTAACATGCAATTTAAATGGTCCCTCTTATTTGTTTAAGTAACATACTCAGCTGTAAACTTATGAGCAGAACTGCATGTCTTATTTTGCTCCTGTTTCTCTCTCTGTGTCCTTGTTTATTTTCCTCGACACTAGCCCACCTCTGGCTCTTGTTTGGGGTTGCGGGGGTCCTGATGCCATACAGGGCTAGAACATCGTGTTGATCTGTGGGATCATTTCTCAGCCGCAGTGCTTCTTATTTTCACTTCATCCTGTGAGTTCAACCGAGTGCAGGAACACAGCGGAGCTGGAGATCCTCCGTCTGAGAGAACAAGCAGAAATTAAAGTATCCCACGTCTCCAGATCCTCTGCCCCGGTTTGTGTTGGGCGGCTGCCAGAATACAGTGAAGTATTTTAATAATATTTAGTAATTTGTAGGGTGTTCACATTTAGTGTCTCTTTTAACCTTCTCTGGCACACGAGGGATCCTGGATACTATCAATAAAGAGGTTTTGTTCTTTCCTTCAGGGCTGTTTGATGGAAAGTTTTTATCAAGGTTTAAACGGGAGCTATTACGCCCTTTTACTGAGTCTTGATGTAGTTTTTGCGCTCTACTAGAATACGCTGATTATTTTCCTCATATTCTCCATTGTTGCGGCTCCTCTCTTCCCAGTCTGTCAGTAACGCTCTGTTTACTTCCTGTCTCTATGAAGCCCCTCCTCCTGAAAAGCACACTGTGCTCTGATTGGTCGGCTGGATCAGTGTGTTGTGATTGGTCGAGCGCTTCGAGTGTGTTTGGGAAATGTCCCTCCCCTTCCCATAACTGCCAGTTTAACACACTACTAACTAACTCAACCAGGCCCCGCCCCTTTATTCTGCGCATTAATTATTTAAATGAGGAATATTGTGACGTGTTCGTTCCCGGAAGAAACTCAAGACTACAATGGAGGCGTTTCAGGAGTTCAGAAACAATTCACTGAAGAAGCAAAATAACAGGATACGTTTTTTTTTCTTGAAAAAATACCAAAATTAAGAGAATTTATAAAGAAAAAATGGGGTAATTGGTTCTTATTTCAAGCATAAAGGTACTTAATTTTAATCCTTCTTTTCAGAAAACAAGACTTAATATCTTAAGTAATTTTGCAAGTAAATGTATCTTGATTTAAGAATCTTATTTGTACTGGAAAACAAGACAAAAATACTGAGGAAGAGCATCATTTTTTAGCAGCGTCACACAGATGTCTATGACAAATGAGCAATCAGTTAATCAATGATTTTGGCTCAAGTGTAGATGGGTGTGTTCTGCATTAATTCCCAATGAGCCAATGGCACACACACACACACACTCAGACGAATGCGTCAGGCACTTAATCGTTCACTGGTTGCCTGTAACAAATAAAGCTTGGCTTGAGGCCACGGCGAGGGTCCAGGAGAAGAGATAATAGCAGGATCTACCGTATAGGCGATCGTCAGATTTTTGCTTATCTATTTTATTTATGGTTTTTATTCATTTCTCTTACCATTGATGATTACAGATGGACGTTAATATTTAGTGCCAACCAAAAATTTTTATGTGATTTTGACTCTTATTTACATAACCATAAGGTGCACTTGCATGAAAACATATGAGCAGAAACATCTGAAATATCTACACTGTACGTTTTGTCTTATACACAGTGTCACTATAATGTATCTTTTTCTTTAAAAAAATGTTTTTGCTAAATATATTTAAATAAATATATTTCTCCAAATGCAAAATATTTTTCAGCATGTACACTGTAAAAAAATATTTGTCATATTATTGGAGTACATGTAGATCAAGGCTACTTAAAAATGTCAGTTCTATAAAAAAAAATCACATTTACTACTAAATGTTTCAAACTAAATTCTACACCAATTTCTTTTTAGTGTAGTATGTTACATTTATTTTTCAAATATATAAAATAATGCTGTCAAATTGTCAAACCTTTGTACAGTATATGTGTGTGTATGTATGTATATATATATATATATATATATATATATATACACACACACACACACATACATATATTATATATTTAAAAAAACTTTTGTTAGATGCGATTTATCACGATTTATCGATTTGATAGCACTAATATAAATAAATATTTATATTTTGAAGTTATAAATATGGGATTATGGTTTGTTTTTGAGATATTTCTACCAAAAAAAAAAAAAAAAAGTTTAATTCAACGTGTTACTTACCATTTCTTTGTAATTATTTGTGAAATTTACTACCAATTTCTGAGTGAAAATTGTTTCAAAGTAAATCCTACACTAATTTCTTTTCAGTCTAGTGTGATAAATTTATATTATTGTATTTTTACATTATTTTAAAATGCATGACTTTATGTGATCATCATCTAGCAAAACATATAAATGAAATGTTAAATTAACACAATGCGGCTTATTAGTTGTATAGCAGCTGCTTCTCATTAAGTAATGCTATTTCCCAAACCTACAGGTGAAACTCATCAGGAAAGTTTCCCTCAGGGTCATAAAAACAACGAATTCCTGAATAAACATGCTTCAGATTCCCCAGTGCATCTGCTAGTAACACGGCTGTGACAGGTTTAGTGTGAACGCTCGTGCGCAACATTCCAGGGCCGACGGGATGAACTGAGATTTCATGCTGGATTTCCACGAGGGGGAAAATGAACCTTAGTGAGACACAAAGGTCAGTGAATGTGTGTGTGAGTGTGTGTGACCAGCCTAATCTGACTCAAAGAACTCAAGTTTCTGTATTTTCTGAATATTTTAAAGATACAGAGAGAGAAATATGCTGATATTTAAAGGTATAGTTTGTTATTGTTTACTCTCTCTTTTGTTGTTCCAACCCATATGCTGTTATTTATTCCATGAGACACACCAACAATATTATATGGAATTCATTTCCAAGTGTTTGTTTCCTAACTTTGGTTCCCTATTATCTCTGACGGGCATGTATTACAGAAACATCCCAGCTGTTTATTAACATGGGTGATTTCACTTAGGAAATAGAACTTTTTCCAATCTAAAATCAAGATTTTAGCATATTCAATTTTCAGCATATTCAAATTCTTGTGCCTTATTTTGTTACAACGTATCAGAATCAATAGCGTTTCCCATCAATAGCACTAAATCTGAATGCAAATGAGTTTTTGTGCTTCACTGGAGGGTAAGATTTACATTTCATTCTGTTCCTTACATACATCTATTGTATTACTTCACAATATAGTGGATATAGAGTTAAATGGTAGTTTTAGGGTGCGTTGACCTTGTTGGAGCTTGATCGCTGTGTGATTATATTGTCCTTGTATAGAAAAGAGCAGCTTAGCATTTCTGAAACATTTTCATGGATGGACGGATGGACAGACAGACATATGGATAGATGGATGGATGGAACAATGGATGGACGGACAGACAGACATATGGATGGATGGATGGATGGAACAATATATGGAACAATATATGGATGGATGGAACAATATATGGATAGATGGAACAATGGATGGACGGACAGACAGACAGACATATGGATGGATGGATGGAACAATATATGGATGGATGGATGGATGGAACAATATATGGATGGATGGATGGATGGATGGATGGAACAATATATGAATAGATGATAGATGGAACAATGGATGGGCGGACAGACAGACATATGGATAGATAGATGGATGGAACAATGGATGGACGGACAGACAGACATATGGATGGATGGATGGATGGAACAATATATGGATGGATGGATGGATGGAACAATATATGAAACAATATATGGATGGATGGATGGAACAATATATGGATGGATGGATGGATGGAACAATATATGGATGGATGAATGGACGGACAGACAGACATATGGATGGATGGAACAATATATGGATGGATGGATGGAACAATCTATGGATGGATGGATGGACGGATGGACAGACAGACATATGGATGGATGGAACAATATATGGATGGATGGATGGAACAATCTATGGATGGATGGATGGAACAATATATGGATGGATGGATGGAACAATATATGGATAAATGAATGGACGGACAGACAGACAGACAGACATATGGATGGATGGAACAATATATGGATGGATGGATGGAACAATATATGGATGGAACAATATATGGATAAATGAATGGACGGACAGACAGACATATGGATGGATGGAACAATATATGGATGGATGGATGGATGGAACAATAGATGGATGGATGGATGGATGGATGGAACAATATATGAATAGATGATAGATGGAACAATGGATGGACGGACAGACAGACATATGGATGGATGGAACAATATATGGATGGATGGATGGAACAATATATGGAACAATATATGGATGGATGGATGGAACAATATATGGATAAATGAATGGACGGACAGACAGACAGACAGACATATGGATGGATGGATTGATGGAACAATATATGGATGTCCACCAATATATGGAACAATATATGGATTGATGGAACAATATGTGGATGGATGCAACGATGGATGGATAGACGGACAGACAGACATATGGATGGATGGATGGAACAATATATGGATGTCCAACAATATATGGAACAATATATGGATTGATGGAACAATATGTGGATGGATGCAACGATGGATGGATGGAACAATATATAGATGGATAGAACAAAAGCTGGATGGATGGATGGACAGACAGATAGATGGATGGAACAATATATAGATGATACAACAATAGATGGATGGATGGATAGGAGCTGTTGATATTCCAGTAGGGCAGGAAACAGTGTGTGATTGAGATGCAGTGATGTATATGATTCTTATTTAAAAAACATTCCAATGCTTTGATTTCCCTGGGGCGGATTCTGTGATTGAGATATTGATATGATAGAGGAGTGTGTGTGTGTGTGTGTGTGTGTGTGTGTGTGTGTGTGTGTGTGTGTCTAAACACACTGTTTCCAGGACACGACTGCCCTTCTTTACTCATGCTGCAGTTCTCTGACCCTCACGTGCCTCAGTCTGACGTGTGACGCTCTTCATCAAACCGTATGATGATGATGATGATGATGATGATGATGATGATGATGATGCACGTGTTCCTGCAGGACAGCAAATCTGCAGAGAGAGGTGTTTCAGAAGCAAGACCTTTAAAGAGATGCATAATTTATGCTCTCTGTGTTTACATTTGGAATACATCTGAGTGAAACGTGTGTGAGTGTGTGTGTGTGAGCAGCAAAATATTCATGTAGTGTCTATCCTGATAGAAAATTAAAGGTGCTGTATGTAACTTTTTCACTCTACTAAAGCATAAAATACCATTATATGTTTGCATATATTGAGGAAACATGCTAAGTTCACATACTTCTACAGCCAGTTATTTTACTTTGTAATGTGTGTTTCCAGGCTGGAATGTGTGTTATTGTTTTGGTCTGTTGCCAATTTACCCATTTTCATTGTCCATTGCGCTCGTTTCTGTTGCGCATGCTCAAACTGGCGACCCGCGTGAGCTCCGTCGAGTCTGAGGAGGCGGGAGAAACCACGATCTCCGATATTTTGAATTGGACTGCAGTACCTATTCCGACCACTAGCTGTCATTCTTACAGACTGCACCTTTAAGCTTATTTGAATTTAATTTCTCATATTGCATGAAATGCAACAGCGTTGTGTAAGCTAGATTTTACTACATCCTAAAGTACCTGCACATTTGTGACGCTGGATCACGTCACCAGTCACAAGTCGCACGGGTATATTTGTGGCAATAGCCAACAATACATTGTACACCGGGTCAAAATTATCGATTTTTCTTTTATGCCAAAAATCATTAGGATATTAAGTAAAGATCATGGTCCATGAAGATATTTTCTAAATTTCCTACCGTAAATATATAAAACATGTATTTTTGTGAGTGAATGCAGCACAATTGCGAACATAAATTAACAACTTTAAATGTTTCGATTATTATTATTATTTTTTTTTTTTTTTTTTTTTGCACCCTCAGATTCCAGATGTTCAAATAGTCGTATCTCGACCAAATATTGCCCTATCCTAACAAACCATACATCAATGGAAAGCTTATTTATTCAACTTTCAGATGATGTATAAATCTCAATTTAATTAAAGTGACCCATGTGACTGGTTTTGTGGTCCAGGGTCACATATACTATAGCAAATCTCACATTACTAACCCTGTGTTATAGAAATAGTTGTAATTATGCTTGCCTTTGCAAACACTACTAATAAGAGCTGAATTACCGAAGCAACTCCTTTTGCTGGAAACTCACTGGACGTTGCAGAATTTCAAAATGAGTTTGAATACTGATGGGTGACTTTATGTTCTGAAACCTTTTCCATGTTTATGTGAGAAAATCGATCGGGCCGATGTGCATGAGCTGAACTTTGAGAGCACAGCTGATGGTTGAAAACAGCTTCAGGCCTTTCTAACCATTCGTTTGTTCTCTGGGAGACTGTTAAAGTTTGTGTAAAAAATCCATGTTCTTTGCAATTCTCTTCCATTTAACTTCTTTCCAGTTCTAACTTCCTGGTGCACACCAGGACCCTCTATATTTAACACAACGCCATTTACAACTAGCTAAATTATTTCAGCAAAACAAGCGACTCAAACAAGCAAAATAAAAACTGGAAAGACTTTTTATTATGCTGTGTATAAATCAGTATGCACTATTGTCTATCCTCCTTATTAGTGCTGTTTGATCACTATCACTGTTACATAAGGAGGAACCAGAGCCTTATACTGTTAAAATAATGATAATAATAATAATAATAATATATATATAAATATATATATATTTGTAAATATGGGATTATGGTATTACATTTTACAAGACAATACTATTTAGGTCTTTCTACTTAAATGCCATGTTTAATTCAGTGTTAATTTAGTTTTAACCATATTTTGAATTAGCTCTGCTTTTGTCATTTCATTATTTTATTTTTTTTCTTAAATATTTACGCTTAATTTAGTATTTCCAGTTAATAATTTTAGTGTTTCAACTTAAACCTTTTTCAGTTTAATGCCAAGGCAACATTTCTGATTTCCATTTAGTTTAAGCTTTTTAACTTTTATTTAATTTAATTTTTTATTTTTCAGCTTTATTTCAATTAACAGAAGTGTTTTTTATCGCTGTAGTTTCAGTTTTTGTTAACAATAATACCACCCCTGGTTTAATTCAGTGTGTCACTTGTCAGTTGTTAGTGAAATTTACTTGCAATTTCTGAGTAAAAATCGTTTCTAAGAAAATCCTATTTTTTTTCAGTGACCAGAATTTCATAGTGATTGAAGGATTTTGTCAACGCACTGGCAACCACAGCACTCTAGCGTCATGGATGTACTGTGTGCATCACTCTTATTTATTATTAATTCATTAATTTATTGAACAACTGCTAAGAATACATCACTCTCAACAGGTGCATCTCTAGATGAAGCAGCAACTAGAGCGTTTTAAAAGCCATTAGTGGCTTCAGAACATTTGTGTGTTTAGTTGCTACTGCCACACTTGCTTGATTTAAATGTTTTAAAAAACAAGAGGAGTGATTTGCATTTCGATAATGGACAGTTTTAATGGACACTTTGGACACATCAGTGTCCTTGGAGACCAGGACCTGGGGAAGATGACTTCTACTGTTTGTTGACTGATTCACTTATGGAAAACTTTAGTATCATCATTATACTGTTTATTTCAGACAGAGAGAGAGAGAACACGGTATAATATAGATTTATGATAATAGACAGACTATCGTTAAACAGTTTGGGGTCAGTAACAACAAGGGCTCTCCTCTTTTGCTTTTTATGGGCCATGTTTTAAAATGATGTCTGACTAGTGGTTTGAATTGTTTGATTTGTTTTTTTTTTGAGCAATTACAGTTGTGGTCATGAAGAGAGAGAAAGCTGAACGAGGTAGCGAAGGAACTGTCACCACACCTTAAAATATTTACATTTATTGATTAAAAGTTGCAAACTATTTTTTTGTTCTGTAATGTTGATCTTTAAATTGTGTGTAATTTAAACTCAAATTTCTGCCAATTAAAAAAAATATATATATATATATATGAATATATATATAAAGTTATAGTAACTTAATGAAATTGTCTGTGGATGTCTAGTTGCATTAGGACTGGAGAAATATTTTTTGAAAATAAGTGTCATTTCATTATTATTTTTATTTAGTATTAAGTAATGACTGCGCTAATGCCATTGACGGGTAATATCGGTTACACTTTATATTAAAGGGGTGGTATAATGTCCTTTTCACAAGATGTGAAATAAGTCTCTGATGTCCCCAGAGTGTGTATGTGAAGTTTTAGCTCAAAATACCCCACAGATATTTTTATATAGCATGTTCAAGTTGTCACTTTTTGAGGGTGAGTTTTTGTGTCTGTTCCTTTAAATGCAAATGAGCTGCTGCTCCTGGCACAGGGGGCGGAGCTACAACAGTTTGTGTCCTTTTACCTCACACACACATGCACTGAAAATTTCAAACACTTTTAGCCTTTTATGTTCAAACCGGAGTCAGACAAAGATGGAGAGACTCAAGTAGAAGAGACAACATGTAGACAACATTTCTGAATGGTTAGTTGATGAATTTATGTAGCTTATGTGTAGTTATCTTCTAGTCATTGATTAGCATATTCTGTCATGATCTATAAATCGTGTTCAGGGGGCGGGGTTTATGTTAATTTTAGGGTTCATGATGTCACTAACCCGGGAGGAATGTTGTGTAGTCTCTACCAGCCGTTTGTTGTAGTCCTTAAAGCAATTTCTTTAAAAGCAAATATCTCCCTTTGCTTTGAACTTTGAGCGTCGTAACTTTGCAGATGTTGTTTATGCTCAAACAGCAACATTACACACTAACTAAAGTTAGAAAAGTGAACTCATAATCAACCACCCCTTTAAGGAGTCATTGTTACAACAGGGCTACAACTCAATCAAATCAGTTGTTGGAGCGACTTTAAAATTTGTGTTTATGCCATAAATTATTAAGTTGATTACTCAAAATATTAAGTTCCTCTAACTCAGTGTAGCTTGCTGGTTGAACGGAATTTCATTTGAAGATGTAAAAAACGGATGCAAACTTTGTTTTGTTTTTGTTGAGTCAACACATTTTTTTAAAAAAAATAATATATATATATATATATATATATATATATATATATATATATATATATTATTTATATTTTTTTGTGAATGTAAAAGGTCCCTAAAGTTTCAGATGAAAGTGCAGATAAATGGAGTTATTGTGTCTTAAAAGAAAGAATCGATTCTGAACTGAAACGAGTCGTTAGTAATTCCAGTCTCACTTCCTGCTGAACTTATGTAGGCTTGTAACTAATTAGCATAATGCCAGCCTCTGGTCTTGATTGGCTGACAGTGTCTCTTTGCCCCGCCCTCAAACACTGTAGTTTATCTGAGTCTGGAAGAGTTTCGTTCGTGTTGTTAATGTCGAGAAGACGCTGTTTTCTGAGGTTGATAAGGTAAAACCCACGCCATCTTTACTGTTCGTATCACTGTGTATCAAGAGCTGAGATTCAGATATGATAATGAGCGTTCGGTTTCTGACCAATCACAGGGCCATCTGACCAATCAGAGCAGAGCAGCTCTCAGAGAGGCGGGGCTTAGAGAGACTGAATCCGTGATCGATGCGTTTCAGACAATGAGAGAAAAGAGCTGATGCTGCAGTGGATATTATGAGGAAAATAATGTGTTTTTGACCTTGGATGCATATAAACATGTTGTAGGAGAAAACAAAACAACATTAGGAATTAAAATAGCGTAATAGGAGCACTTTAAATTATGATAGAATTGATGAACAGCAAACGCATTTCCGCTGAAGTCGACACACTAAAACATGTGGAATCAACAAACTCCGGGTTACATCCGGCACACATGCATCTCCTCTGATGGAGTCACTATGGAATGTGTACATTTATTTTAAAAGGGGAGTGCAATGAACTGGTCCCACTCAGTATGTGGTGTATTTACAGTTCAGAGGTCATATCCTACACTTTGTAGCAGTTTCTGTTTTGCATAAGCCAATTATTGTGTTAGTCACGATTTCTTGCACAAATAACACAATTTACTTTCACATCACGACCTCTGTCCAGCCCCTCTCTGACCCAAAAAATGTACTGCTTTTTTCACATTTTTAAGAATTCTATATGTAAATAACCTCCGTTATGACTGGCTAACCTCTTTGCATAGCATGAATTATAATGTTTACAGATTTCGGGTTTGCCGTCTGGTCCACTATAGTTTGATCTGCTTCATCCTTTAGTAACAGCATCTTTTGCAAAGCAAAGATTCATTAATCTTACTGATATATAACACACTGCTTCTTGAACTAAGATCAGGCTGAACTGGGCAGGGATCTTAATCTTCCATTACATTATACTGTTATATATAGTTAGTTGTCTACCAACCGGGTTAGTATTTTTTTCTTCTTCTGGTGTTTAGGGCTAATAATATCTTTTGTGTGTCTTTTATGTGGAGCCGTTTACCTCCAGTCTTTGTGCTAAGCTAGGCTAGCGGTGGGTGCGTCAGACAGAGTTACGGCACGCACGGAGATGAAAATGGTATGTATGGACTTATCTAACTCTGGGGGATACGGTGAATAAGCCAAAGTCCCAAAAAGTCGGCGGGTTCCTTTAAATGGGAAGTTTAAGGCTGATTCTCTTCTTTGTAAGTGCAAAGCATTTGCATTTGAAAAATAAATAGTCACTGACTCCCTGCTGCTAAAATACGAGCCTGCTCTAAACCTCATTCAGAACACAATTGACTCTTTTTAATTAAAGTTCAGGCCTTCGGAGGGAGTCAGAGGCCGATGAAGTGTGGTGTTTTCTCATCGCAGCTCTTAAATCTCAGTGTGCTGAGACTCAGTGGTGAAGCTGCTGTCTGGCCTTCTGAAGATGAACGCTAATGGAAATAGGGAGCGGTATTATCCAATCTCTGAAGCCTTTTCGCTCAGACACTCATTCTTATTCTCAGTCTTCTCCAGAGTTTGTGCTCTCAGCCTATAATGATCTGAGCTGCTGTCCACATTCTTTTTATAGATATGATTCTGAACACAGTTGTGATGTTGTTGAGATCACTTCTGAAATTCTAGATGAGATGTAAAAGTCTCCATTCGCTTTCCATTTAATTGCATTGCTGTCTAGGAGAAACACTTGACAAAATAGATAATTTTTTTGTTTCCTAGAATTGTGCTTAATGCAAATTAGTAGTTCATTTTATTTATGCATTTTCTGTTTAATTTTTTTTATGTATTATTTATTGAAAATGAAAGTTTTTGTTAATTTTTTTTTCAGTCTAGGTGAAACCGTTGACATAATAGTCTTTTTTTTTTCTTTTTTTTTTTTGCTTAAAGCAAAATAGTAGTTTTATTAATTAATTAATTTGTTTGTTTATTTACTTGCAACTTTTTCTGTTAGAAGCATGTATTTATTTTTTATTTGTTTTTGCATTTGATTTTTTTTAATTTACATTTTCTGTGTCCTATTTGTATATTTAAGTTTTTGCATTTATTTATTTGTATTTATTTTTTCACTTCATTAATTTTTTTTATTTGTTTAATTTTTTTATTTATGTATTTGCAGTTATTAAATTTTTTGTTTACATGTATTAATTTATTTAATAAAGGTCCTGTATAGGAGATAAAAAGTGACATAATACACAAATTTTTCTTTCCTACAGAATTGTGCTTAATGCAATTTATAAGTGCATCTCTATAGCAGGTCTGCCCCGTTCCACAGCAGCAGCACAGCCGCTAATGCCAGAGAACAGACTCTGAATATTAATGACATTAGCATTGCACAGAATCCTGCTTCACTCCTCCGTCAGTTGTGCGTCAGCATCTGCATTCACTCTCTCCTGGATTTGATTGCGCACATACTGTCAATTAAAATACGATTAGCAATAATGACAAAAGGTGTCCCTGTTTTGACTGGAGCAGGTGAAAAAACGGATCGTTTATGCAAAAATGACGGATTAATTTTGGCAGGTGCTCTTGCACTCCTGGGTTTGCATTCTACACACGCTGTATGGGATAAAACCATATCTGTCACTATTCTGTGTTTCTGTCTCCAGAGCTGTTAAATAATGAACCATCTCTCACAGTGATCCCTCTCCTGAAAACATCACACAAACCTTTCCAAGAGACTTAAGACATTACGGGAAATACAAGAGCGTCTAAAAAGTGAAATCTTTGCTCAGAGTGCATGATTGCTTACTCTTTACTCTGAGGTGCAGGTGTCTTGCTTGCTTCTTGCAGTGAATTTATTTTTATATCAATGGAATCTTTCCATTCCACTAAAGCTTCTTTATAGTGGAAAAAGGCTCTTTAGATTATTTTAATGTTCTTTGAACTAAGATTTTTTATTTTAATTTTAAGAAATGCTCCCTGAAAGGTTGTTTTGGGAAACAAACATTATTCTTTATGGCATCACAACAAAAAACTCTCTTTTTCAGAGTGCTGTCATTCACATTTTGAGAAGGAAATGTGAGTTAAGCTTGCCTGTGCAGCTGTAGGTGGTTGCCAGGGTGTTGCCAGGGCGTTGCTAGGGTGTTGAGAGTTTTTTTTTCTTCTTTTTTTCTGGGTAGTTTCTAACCTTACAGGCCCAATGAATAGAGTTGACCCTGAAGTAAATTATATAAATGCCTAATTACATCTCATGATCTGTGCTATAAACGAAAATACATGGAGCTTATCAAATACATGATTACACATCTTTTTATAATATTTAATGTATCTTTAATTTTATTAAAAAAACGAAAATTGCTCTGGTATTTCCATGGCTTGTTTATAGATACCTTAACATTAGTAAATGATAACATTATATAAACTCTGTGTTTGTCATGATTTGTTTGTTTTCACTTGTTTAATGCCTTTTATTTTGTAATTTGGCTTAGTCTGATTCCTGGTTTTGTCATGCGCTGCCTTGTCTCTTGTGTCACATTCTTATTGGTTTATTGGTTTGTGTTTAGGTGTTAAGTCATTAGTTTCTGTACAGTATATATATCCCTCATGTTTCCATTGTCCCTTTAGCTGCGATGTTGTAACCTACTGGTGAGTGTTTATGAATGCCAATAGTGTCACGTCTATATCAAGCCATAGTCAAGCGTGTTTTGGATTGTATTTTGTAACTTTGTTTCAATAAACTGCACTTGGGTTCAAGTTCATCTTCCCAACAGTGGGTATACAGTATGTTACAGTGTATATAATAGATTTAAACAGCTCATTAATGTTAGGATAGCCATAAACCATAACAATACA
Organism: Rutilus rutilus; assembly: GCF_951802725.1. Taxonomy (NCBI): domain Eukaryota; kingdom Metazoa; phylum Chordata; class Actinopteri; order Cypriniformes; family Leuciscidae; genus Rutilus; species Rutilus rutilus. The sequence goes on along the minus strand of NC_140219.1, from coordinate 3,130,080 downwards.
TTTTAAAACCATAACAAGCAATTACATTTGGAAAAGGAAAAATGTATAAAGTTTACATTAATCGAGTAGTTTATTTTTATTTGTATAAAATTGTTTCCATGATTTTTTTCTTCTTCATTACACTGTAAAAATTATATGATCAATAATTTGACAACATATGTTTTTACATTGCTTTAATTCATCAAAATAAGGTTTTAAACTTTTATATGGTTTAATAAGGTTTTCAAGTTATAGAAGATTCAACTATAAGTCATATAATGTAATTTAAGTTGAAATGACTTATATATATACAGTAAATATCCAAGTTTATTGTACTTAAAAAATAAAGGCAGCAATTTTTTTGCAGTGTAGAAACTATATATAATTTACTTTCCAAAAAAAATGGAAATGGCGGAGTGAAGTTAAATGAGCTTTATTTGATTTTATTTTCTACATAGATCCTGTTTTGTACTGAAGAGAAAAGGCATTATTATTCCTCTCTTCCCATCAGGACTGCAGGGGAATGAAACATTGCTCCACCTTCCAGTTCTCTGAACTCTGTGTGGCCGCAGTAACTTTTTAATGCATAATTCTGTGGGGAGAATCCTTGATACATTTTTTTGTTTTTCTCTTTGCCAACATTTCTTCAGATTTTTTCAAAGAAATTTGGCCCTGACTCCCAAGTTTCCAGTGAGACCAGCGTTCTAGTCTGTACATATGATGCAATGTTTTTAGTGCAAACTTTTATCGATTATGGGGATGCTGACAGCTTTCCTCACTCTCCCGTATTGCAAACTCAGACATATACAGTAAGTCTGTTTCTGCAGACTCTTACCGTAAGGGGTTTGCTGAAATCCCATGAACATTTGTAATGCTAATGATGCTTTCTTTAGCCCTGCAATGCAGTAAACGCTCTTATCTTCTGCCAGATGAGAGCTATGTATGGTCACAGAACACGGCAATACCTTTCTCAGACAAGATCTGAACACTGTCTATCATAAAACCACAAGTGTAGTTGACAATATGAGTCAGAAATGCTGTCTTTAATCAGTTTGTTTGAAACAGCAGAACATGTTGATATGATGCAGGACTCATCAAACTAGTGTTTTCCATGACGGCTAGATGCCATTTCTGAACAATCATAGAGACCTAAATGGCCTCGTTTTCAGACGTATTTAGAGTTCGATCCATTTCAACATCTGGAGATCATTTAATTCTTTCAAAGCGTTGTTGTTTATCAGACTGAAGACAGCTCAGAGAACGCCAGTACATAGAGATCTTGTTTTCATAAATGCAAAAAATAATAATAAGGATAATGAAATTGCTGAAGGCACAGAATTCTTCATCTTCATTTTGTTTGTTTTAGACATGTTTCTATAATTATTGATATATGCTTTATTAGTGTAGGAGGATCAGAAAGGTTAATTGTGTCCATATGTGAAGTCCAGATGTGTCCGGATCGCTCTGAATCTCCAGGATTCACGACACAATAAGACTGTTAATGTAATAGCTAAACCTGGGCCTTCAAACCTTGTTCTTTCAAAACATTTCAAATGGTTTTAATGGATGTCCTGCTGTTTAAAAGTTTGGGGTCAGTAGCCTAATATTCTGTTTAATAAGCAAATATGCATTAAATTGATCAAAAGTGACATTTATAATGATACAAAAGATTTTTAAAAAGATACAAAAAAGTGCCGTTCTTTTGAACTTCCTATTCATCAAAGAATCATGAAAAATAAAATGTATGATGGCCACTGAAATATGAATCAGCTCAGCTGTTTTCAACATTGATAATAATCATAAATGTTTCTCGAGCATCAAATCATCATATTAGAATGATTTGTGAAGGATCATGTGACACTGAAGACTGGAGTAATGATGCTGAAAATTCAGCTTTGATCACAGGAATAAATGACACTTTACTGTATATTCACATAGAAAGCAATTGTTTTAAAATGTAATAATATTCCAATTTTTTTTACTGTATTTTTGATCAGATAAATGCAGCCTTGGTGAGAAGAAGAGACTTCTTTAAGAAACATTAAAAAATCTTACTGACCCCAAACCTTTGACCGATGATGTACGTAAACATTTTCGGATGGCCGGCTAATGGTTTACAAACCAGTTTATTCCAGCAAAAACTGTTTTTAAAGGGGTGGTTGATTATGATTTCACTTTTCTAACTTTAGTTAGTGTGTAATGTTGCTGTTTGAGCATATACAACATCTGCAAAGTTACGACGCTCAAAGTTCAAAGTAAAGGGAGATATTTGCTTTTACAGAAATCACTTTTTAAGGACTACAACAAACGGCTGGTAGAGACTACACCACATTCCTCCTGGGTTAGTGACATCACCAACCCTAAAATTTGCATAAATCCCGCCCACTGAACACAATTTATAGATTATCAAGACAGAATATGCTAATCAATGACTAGAAGATAACAACACATAAGCTGCATAAATTCATCAACTAACCATTCAGAAATGTTGTCTACATGTTGTCACTTCTTCTTGAGTCTCTCCATCTTTCTGACTCCGGTTTGAACATAAAAGGCTAAACGTTTTTGAAATTTTCAGTGCATGTGTGTGTGAGGTAAAAGGACACAAGCTCTTGAAGCTCCGCCCCCTGTGCCGGGAGCAGCAGCTCATTTGCATTTAAAGAGACAGACACAAAAAAACGGTGTGTTTTTGCTCACCCTCAAAAAGTGACAACTTTAACATGCTATATAAAAATATCTGTGGGGTATTTTGAGCTAAAACTTCACACACACACTCTGGGGACATCAGAGACTTATTCTACATCTTGCGAAAAGAGCATTATACCACCCCTTTAAAATAGTTCGAAGAGTGTATTTTTCATTTAATGTGTTGCACGTACACCATTACAGAAAGCATCAAAAGGACGCATTTAGAAACTAACCTCAATTTTCCTCCTAAAGAAGCATGAAAATAAAGATGGAAGGAAGATATAATGATTCCTGTGCAGGTACATTTATATTCGCTGTATTCTCCAAAAACCAGCAGACATGAAGGTAAATTGCAGTTGTGTCTTTTGAACTGTCATCGCTACTGGAACCAGAGCAATATATAATTCATATGTTTGCCAGCCTTTACTGGCTTAATTATGTATTCTGAATCTGAATCTTCCACCAAAGCGGGCCACGTGACGCTGTGCCAAACTCTTATCGCGAGCAAAGATTGCTGCTTAAATGATGCATAATTCATATCCACTGTCGTAATGAATTCTGTCGTTAAGCCCAAGAGTAAAAGTTAATTTTCCAGCAGATGTCTGGCACTCGGGAGGAAGCGGCGTCATGATGAGATGAGTAAAGTTTGAAAGTCATCGTGGTTGTTAAATTATGACTTTCTTCAATAATTCTCAATACGCAGAAGAACTTTGGGAAGGTCAGTCGAGTCTCATTAATAGTCTATATAACTTGTCAATGTCAATAAGCGTCAAAGTATGTGTTTTAAAATGTGTTTTACTTATTTAGTTGTTGTTAAAAACACATCGGGAATTCCCTGATGCTTCTCATGGAGAATTCCCAGTGTATTCTGTTGTTGAATCGAGTACCTTTGCCGAATAAAAGTGTTCCGGATCAGAAATCCCACTGAACCCAATCTTTGAAACTGAAGTGTTTGTACGTTGTAATTTTAAACTAATAGCTAACTTCACCTTTACTGAAGGATGTCTACACATTTCTTCTGTATTAAAACAAAACAGAGAGTGTGTGTGTGTGTGTGTGTGTGATGGGTAGGTTTAGGGGTAGGGTTAGTGTGGGGGTGTGTGTGTGTGTGTGTGTGTGATGGGTAGGTTTAGGGGTCGGGTTAGTGAGTGAGTGTGTGTGTGTGTGTGTGTGTGTGTGTGTGTGTGTGTGATGGGTAGGTTTAGGGGTCGGGTTAGTGTGGGTGTGTGGGTGTGTGTGTGATGGGTAGGTTTAGGGCTCGGGTTAGTGTGTGTGTTTGTGTGTGTGTGTGTGTGTGATGGGTAGGTTTAGGGGTCGGGTTAGTGTGTGTGTTTGTGTGTGATGGGTAGGTTTAGGGGTCGGGTTAGTGTGTGTGTGTGTGTGTGATGGGTAGGCTTAGGGCTCGTGTTAGTGTGTGTGTGTGTGTGTGTGTGTGTGTGGTAGGTTTAGGGGTCGGGTTTGTGTGTGTGTGTGTGTGTGTGTGATGGGTAGGTTTAGGGGTCGGGTTAGTGTGTGTGTGTGTGTGTGTGATGGGTAGGTTTAGGGGTCGGGTTTGTGTGTGTGTGTGTGTGTGTGTGTGTGTGTGTGTGTGTGTGTGTGTGTGATGGGTAGGTTTAGGGGTCGGGTTAGTGTGTGTGTGTGTGTGATGGGTAGGTTTAGGGGTCGGGTTAGTGTGTGTGTGTGTGTGTGATGGGTAGGTTTAGGGGTCGGGTTAGTGTGTGTGTGTGTGTGTGATGGGTAGGTTTAGGGGTCGGGTTAGTGTGTGTGTGTGTGTGTGTGTGTGTGTGTGTGTGATGGGTAGGTTTAGGGGTTGGGTTAGTGTGTGTGTGTGATGGGTAGGTTTAGGGGTTGGGTTAGTGTGTGTGTGTGTGTGTGTGATGGGTAGGTTTAGGGGTTGGGTTAGTGTGTGTGTGTGTGTGTGTGATGGGTAGGTTTAGGGGTCGGGTTAGTGTGTGTGTGTGTGTGTGTGTGTGTGTGTGTGTGCGTGTGTGTGTGTGTGTGTGATGGGTAGGTTTAGGGGTCGGGTTAGTGTGTGTGTGTGTGTGTGTGTGTGTGTGTGTGTGTGTGTGTGTGTGTGATGGGTAGGTTTAGGGGTCGGGTTAGTGTAATGAGACGGAATATACAGTTTGTACAGTATAAAAATCATTACGGAGAGTCCCCACAAAGATAGTAAACCAGACGTGTGTGTGTGTGTGTGTGTGTGTAATACCCACATTTGTAATACACAGCCACTGAAGTGCATATGTGCCAGCAAAGGAGGTTGTGTTTTTTGGGATGGCACAGGTGCCATATCTTATTTTTGGTGCTAATATAAATATTAGGGGCCAGTTGTTAGAAAAGCTTAATCTGGATCAGAATGATCTGGATTTGGAAATCCCATGTTTTGCTATCCAGGATCAGGTAATCCATCTTACTTTTGTGCCGTTTTTTTCAAAGCAAAATTGGATTGGATCACCCTGATCTGGATGTAAACTTTTTCCGATTACCAAATCTGGATTACTGGTGCTCTACGGAAGCCCCAAAGGGACATGGTCATGTAAAAAATTGAGATAGGGGGAAAAAAAAGTCAATGCTTTTGCGTTCTCTCAGAAAAGTTTCGTATAGTGTTCACCAAAAAAACGTTGTGTTCACTTGCAAAGATCTTTTGACTGGTTCATCTCTTATGAATGTGCCAGTGTAGTTTAGAAACAGTGATAAAACACTTTGAATTAAATATAATATGATTTTTACAGCTGTTTGGGGATTATTTAATGGCGCCAAAAATCTCTTTTTTACTTTACAGTAGGCTACCGAAAGGCTTAGCCTAATGTCTACTTCTAATGCATTACTTTAACAGTTATGCTAATCAAAAGCAAAATAAAATGTGTGTGTATATTACATGATACAAATGTTGTATTTTTGACCAATTTTAAAGTTTTACTACATTTTCTTCCTGGAATCCACCTTGAAATCCTTCCCCCTGTTGGGATCAGGATAATCCTGTTTTTTTTGGATCAAAGTTATCCAAATCCTACTGACAAGTTCTGAACAACACAAACTGAAGGTTTGATCCAGATTAAAACTAGGATTGGATTCTGTGATCTGATCTGATTTCAGATTCCTTCTTTCCATTTTGAACCCATTTGCAAGATTTGATCCAATCCCATAACCAAAATCCGATCAGCTTACCTTTGAACAACAAAAAACAAAAAAGTTTTTTGGGTGAACAACTATGATGAAAAACTTAAACTAAGCAAAACCGAGCGGACTGAAATAAGTTGAAAGTTAAATTATATTGAAATAGAAACTAAAAATAAAAATAAAAATAAAAAAATGACACAAATAAAAGCTAATTGAAAATATGAATGAAAACTAATGGTATATAAACAATACTAATATGGTGTAGGTCCAGTTTTGTATGCATGAGCTGTAGATGAAGCTCTTTATTGTCTGTAACATCAGTTTTGCATAAAGAGAAGAAAACTCTTCTAATATTGACTTTGGTTGGGCCACTTTTACCTAAGGACTCTATCTCTCTTATTCTGTGTGTTATCAACTGTTTAATCACAAATCATCTGACGGGGAAGGAGTTTCTGTTTAATTAGATAATTAGATGATAATTCATGTCCTGCTTATGAGGAGTGTGTGTCGTCCTGTAAATGACATCGGCAAACACTATTTAACATGCAATGTTCAAGAACATCTTCGTCTACAAAACACCTGTTAACAACCAAGGTTTGGTTTTAATGTGTCTGTTTTTTTTTTGTTTTTTTCCATGTTTTTTTTTTTCAGTTTTAGGTATTTTAGTACATCAAGTTAAACTAAATGAAAATGAGAAATGTTGCCTTGGCAAGTAGTGGAAATAAAATTTGGTTTGTGTATGTTTAATTTCAGTTAGCTGTCATTTCAAAATGTCACTATTAACCCTGTTCAGTTGCCAATGCAATATATATATATAGCATTGGCAACTGAACAGGGTAAATAGTTAAATAAATCTAAAACCATAAAATAAAAAAAATATTTTCGTTACATAAAATACAATGACTGAAATGGCAGCTAACTGAAATTAAATATACATATATATATATATATATATATATATATATATATATATATATATATATATAATAATAATAATAATAATAATAATAATAATTATTATTATTATTATTATTATTATTATTATTATTATTATTAATTTTTTTTTAAGTGTAAGTTTTTCATCTAATATTTGTATTATATTTCAGCTTAATGTCAATAATGAAAACAGCTTAACACGGTTTTACTTTTCGCTACTAATAACAACATTGATTTATATGATCAGCTAATCAATTTGAGTGAAAACTTATTAAACCGAATCTGGGTTTGAATCAGCAGCCTTGAAACGGACACGAGCAAAACCTCATGATAACTTTTAAAATTTCCCAAACTTTCTGTTTATCTCCAGGTCTAAATGAAAGAATATTCTCATATTTTCAGTGCAGTCTCAGACTCTTTGTATTCCCACCCCTCTAGTTTCACCCACGGACACAACATTACACAACATTACATTACATTGTCAAACAGTGAAAGTCAACATCGAGTTTACTCTCCATCGCTCACAGCGAAAAGCAAGAGCCGTGTAACCTGATATAGTGTGTCTGAAGCCAGACTTTCTCTCTCTTTCTCTCTCTCTCTCCTCGTGCCTCCGCAGTGTGAAATCATCCTGCGTTATATATATATATATAATCTCAGTCTCCTGTGAAACATCCATCACTGTACAGCGAGGGTCTCTCTCTCTCTCTCTCTCTCTCTCTCTCTCTCTCTCTCTCTCTCTCTCTCTCTCTCTCTCTCGCTGAAGATGGAGCACTTCATTTTCCTCTAGGGAAATGTGAACATGACCCTGTTTACTAATTAAATTGACTTACGCTTTAAGCTTGGCAATATATTGTACATTTGGTATAAATGTGCACTAACAGGAGATTAATAGCTATTAGATAAAGCATTTTTCATGGAGATGGTTTTTGGATTAAATACTTGGGGCTCCTTACGAACAGCACATGCGTTCGCTTTACAAAACAGCCCTTCACATCTTATTATGAAGTGCCAAGCCTATTGAATAATTAATAAGTTGTTGAGAACTAAAGAAAGATGAACAAAAAGCAAAATAGGTCATCGTTAACTAGTGTGTAATGTTGCTGTTTAAACATGAAAAATGAACTCCTGAAACGCCTCCATTGTAGTCTTGAGTTTCTCCTGGGAACGAACACGTCACAATATTCCTCATTTAAATAATCAATGCGCAGAATAAAGGGGCGGGGCCTGGTTGAGTTAGTTAGTAGTGTGTTAAACTGGCGGTTATAGTAAGGGGCGGGACATTTCCCAAACACACTCGAAGCGCCCGACACACTGATCCAGTTGACCAATCAGAGCACAGTCTGCTTTTCAGAAGGAGGGGCTTCATAGAGACAGGAAGTAAACAGAGCGTTACTGACAGACTGGGAAGAGAGGAGCCGCAACAATGGAGAATATGAGGAAAATAATCAACATTCAAGCAGGAAAACCTGTTCTAGAGCTCAAAAACAATATGGCCTCTTTAAAAAGTGACTCTGCAATAGCAGTTTAGTATTAAACTGTTTATTTAATTACTTTTTAGTGTCTATCCAGCATTAAAGATGGCCAGACAACAATATCCAAATTGCATTTTGCATTACTCTGAAAATCTGTCTGCTGTAAAAATATCGACAAATACTTGCATTAAGTACAAAATGACTGCATTTTTGGATTTGTTTCAAGCCGAGTGAGATGCTTACGTGCAGCATTTTAAGGCATTATGGGCACTTGTTTACATAGGCAGCTTGATAATACTTGCTTCTAACGTATTTTAGTATCTTACATGTATCTAAACAATCCCTGAATGCAGTGCAACAAATGTTTATTATAAATATAATTAAGTATGAGTTGTTAAGCAGGGCTTAAAATAAACTTTCAGCCACACCTGCCAATGGCCGGTTACTTAAGAAAATTTACTAGCCATAAATATTTTTTTATTGGCCATTAAAGGGATAGTTCACCCAAAAATGAAAATTCTGTCAGTAATTACTCACCCTCATGTTGTTCCAACCCCGTAAGACTTTCGTTCATCTTCGGAACACAAATTAAGATATTTTTGATTAAATCTGAGCGCTGTCTCACTCCTCCATAGGCTTCTAAGGGACAGGTCACTTGGACTATATTAACGATCTCTTTAATAACTTTTCTGGGCCAGCAAGTTTCAGTCCCTTAGAAGCCTATGGAGGAGTGAGACAGCGCTCAGATTTAATCAAAAATATCTTAATTTGTGTCCCGAAGATGAACGAAGGTCTTACGGGGTTGGAACAACATGAGGGAGAGTAATTACTGACAGAATCTTCATTTTTGGGTGAACTATCCCTTTAAACTTTTTTTTTTTTTTTTTTTTTTTTGTGCAAAAACAGCCAGTTGTGACACCAAAATTTTATATACAAGTGAAAATTAACAATAATCCATTCTTATTTTTGATACCACAGTACTAGCCTAACTAATATACGTTTTAAACATCATTAAAGAAAATTAACAGTAGTTTTCAGGTAGAGACATTTAATAAAGTAATCAAGTGTAAAATAACACTGAATTGTATAAATGAAACATCAATTAATCCTTATTAAAGTTTGAAACGTTATTCAGTCAAGAGCAGCGAGTGATTTTTTTTTTCCTTGATTAACATTAGAAACACAGACAGCAGGAATATTAGGCTACCGTCACTTTAAGAGCGAATGCACGGATCTAATATACTGATACTGTACACGCGTGTTGTCTTTCTCCACTGTTTACATTCACTCGAGCCATAACCGACTGTGTTTACTGAGATACTCTCAGAGAAAGGCATTTTTTGACATCATTTAGTGTGAATATGTCTGTTTAAGCGCAAGAAGACACAAAAGAGAGCTCATTTCAGGATTCGCGAGCTGTCTGAGACGCGTCTTTCTGTGTTCGCGCTTCTGATGGACACTAAACTTCTCACACTAAAGCGCGAGTAATAAATTGAGTTCTCTTTTTGCGTCGTCTTGTGCTTGAATAATCAAACTGGCGAGACTTAAACTTCCGTGACATTGCCGTCAGTCGTCCCGAGCGTCGTTCATGTTCTCACAACACTGCATTGTTAGAATTCATAAAAATGTTATCGGCCAACTGGCGATTGACCGGTTTCATACACTGATTTTCACTCTCATTTGGAGCTTGGCGAATGTTAATGTTAGGCGCTGTTGTTGAGTGTTAGCACTGATAAGACAGTCAATCGTAATTAGACTTGAACTATTTGAATAATGTTTGTGTGTGCTACAGGTATGTGTTTTTATGGCTATTGTGGTGTTAGTTTAGTGAGTGATAACTGTGTTGATATAAATTGAGTGTGAAATCTGTGCTATTTCCTATGTAGAGCATTTCAAATCAGTCCATTTGAGTTATTATGCTTCTTTAGATGGCAGATTACTCTCAGATCTGAACTGTCAAGCCAACAAATAATAATTCATCTTATTTTTAACTAGTTTAAAGGGTTCCATCAAGCGCTTAACCTTTCAGTGGTTCCATCATGAGATCATTTTATGGATTTAATTTCAATACATTCATTTTGTTTAAATTCATTGTTCATTTTATGTATTAAGACACATACTTTATCACTAGAAAATAACCTGTTAAACATAAAAGAGTTATGCAATAGAACGCCACTGAACCTTTCTTTCTAAGGGTGTACTAAATTATAAATGACTATAAGTAACCGCAGTGACCTTTGCAGCTTTAACTGTTCACTTAAAGTCAACAGCGTGTCGCAAAACAAGAACATTATGACCACAATTTACACTTTAAGAGAGAAAACCTATGAAAGTTCACAGGAATTTACATCCCTTCGTCTTATAGTGGCGTCCACAAGTCTGAGACTGCTAGGCTTATTTATATTTTTATACTATTATAGTAGCCTACTTATTAATATTTTGTGGGAGAAAAGCAAAACAACTTCCAGTTGTCACAAGCCAGCCAAGCCACTGCAATTGAGAAGAATGAATGCTAAAGGAAAGGTGAAATGTGCCACATTATGGATTGTAAATGGGTTTTCTTGTTCATTTTAATGATTTTTTTTTTTTTTTTTTTTGGGGGGACTGGTGTGTGTAACTAGATAAGACAACAAAATCTGGATTGCATTTAGCATTATTAAAGTCTGCCACGTTAAATGCTGAAATAACAAATAAATGGAAGACAAATACGAGCATTAACTACAAAATACCCTCGTTTGTGTAACATTATTGAGGTGTGTGATGAATTTCGCCTCTGAGATTGTGAACTTTTACCATTAATCCTTTATTCGGCCTCCGGGATGATTAATTCTCTCCTGGGTTACGGCCAGTCTTCCCATCTAGATGCAAGTGAGGGGAATCGAGGCTAAAATACCAATGTGATCAATCAGGCCTCGGCGCAAAGCAAACACACTGCCGGGTTTAAGTGATGGGGTCGGCTCGGAGAAGATGTTAATAAAGACGGAGAAAGCCAGATCGAGAGAGGCTGGATGAAAGAGATTTTCTGTCAGGAGCGGCGCGGGTAAGATTTATCTCTCTACACACTTAATAAGCTGATGTTTCTGCTGAGCATGCGGGTATTTGTTGCTTTAATTGCCATAATTGCATGCATATTTCTTTTTTATATCTTTGTTCCCTGTGAAAACTGGTCTTGGGAAGTTTGTCTTTTGTTTTAAGGCAAGACACTGCAGATAAAACCATTTTTTGTAAAAAAAAAAAAAAAAAAAATTGCTTCCATAATTCGTCTTCCTTCCGACTAGTAAAAAGTAAACATCCAAAATACACATTCAACTTATATTTACTTTATCTATTTGCATATTCAGTAGCACTTACACACACACACACACACACACCAAACTTTACAGTTTTATTCCTAGATATATATATCATTCGCCTGATTATTCTTGAAAACATGGTGATTTTTTTTTTTTTTTAGGCTGTTGAGACAATATTTTCTGATATATGGAGTGATTAAAAAAAAGAGAAATCCACTGTAAAAACTCTAATACGTCAACAAAGCAATACGAATTTTGAACCTGGTTTAAATCCACTATTCAGATTTCTGTAATATGCAAATAAATGCATTTGAATTATATAATACCTAATTTGCATATTTAAACAACATACTATATAATTAACTAGGGAAAATATAGGCGTACTTTAATGTGAACCATATTTAATGTGGCTAACAAATACACATTTTGAGTATTTGCATGTTTTTTTGAGAATGATGATGTTGGTATCTGCCTAATTTAATCATGGTGCAAGAAGTCTGATTATTATGATTTTATATTTTTACAAATAAATTCTAGAACGTGGCGTTTTAAACCGAGACGTACGTGAGATTGAAGAGCTTGTGTTCTGTGACCTCTCTGTTCTCAGATCAGGCTTCCTCCATCAGGAGACGAGCGGTTGGGTTCGAGTGTCTCCACAATTCTCTGATCCCGACTGAATCCCTCTGAAGGTTTGAGTAAATCCTCTTTACATAAGCGTGTGCCCTTCGCGGAGTCACACTCTCAGACCTCCAGTGATTGGTCACAGAGTTCATCCTGTCTTCAGTTTTCTTCAGCTGTCCTGAGCTTTCATTTGGGAGCATCAGTCAGGTTATGTTTATTTAAACCACAAGCTTCCTCACACAGATTAATAATAGCATCACTGAAAAAAAGCAAAGAAAGGCAGCTGTGGTTGCCAGAGCTTTACCGTAAAAAATATGTTAGCAACATTAAGTTTTACAGACTGAACTGAACTTTAGAAATCACACCTTCACATCTCATAATGAAGTGTCAAGCCTATTGAATAATTAATAAGTTGTTGAGAACTAGTTAAAGATGACCTATTATGCTTTTTGTTCATCTGTCTTCAGTGTGTAATGTTGTTGTTTGAGCATGATAAAGTTACAAAGTTCTTCTCTATATCAGTGTCAGTGTTTCTGAACTCCCTGAAACGCCTCCATTGTAGTCTTAAGTTTCTTCCGGGAACGAACACGTCACAATATTCCTCATTTAAATAATTAATGTGCAGAATAAAGGGGCGGGGCCTGGTTGAGTTAGTTAGTAGTGTGTTAAACTGGCGGTTATAGTAAGGGGCGGGACTTTCCCAAACACACTCGAAGCGCTCGACCAATCACAACACACTGCTCCAGCCGACCAATCAGAGCACAGTGTGCTTTTCAGAAGGAGGGGCTTCATAGGCCTCGTTTACACTCTCAGTGAAATGTGACCCGGATCGGATTTTGCAACACTATCTCACGACCAATTCGTACGAATTCGTACGAATGATAAAAAGTTGGCTAATTCATACGACCTCACTCGTACGAATTTGTACGATTTGTCTAAACCCAAGTGATGGGTAGGTTTAGGGGCGGGGTCAGGGGTAGGTCATTCGTATGAATTCATACGAATTGGGCAATTCGTAAAATATGTACGATTTTGCAAAAATCTTACTAATTCGTACGAGTGAGGTCGTATGAATTCGTACGAATTAGCCACCTCGTAGAATTTGTACGTTTCTGAGGCATTAGGCAACGTCTCCGCGGTTTAATGACGAGAGAAACCCCAAGGAGTGTGGACAAACGTTGACACAACATATTGTTGTACACAACAAAATTTCGGACCCACTGCTCCTCGTTAAAGCCAATATTTAAACACAATATGCTCCCACCAGTCCTGAGATCTCTCTCGCACACAATAACTGAAGCATATGTGCAATGATGGCACTTTTCGTCCTCCTTCGCCTCAAAATCGTGGTGATGTTTGGTGAACTTCGCATATATCGCAGAGCTAGCATCAAGCATATTTCGCGTCCGCCCATCTGTGCAAGAGAATTTAACCCTATAAGCATATGCGATGTTTCAGATAGTATGGCAAGTGTAAACACATGAATCGGATATGGGTCACAGTTGAAAGAACGTGTAAACCAGGGGTGCCCAATCCTGCTCCTGCCGATCGACTGTCCTGCACAGTTCATCTCCAACCCTACTCAAACACACCTGAAGCCACCAATTAAGGTCTTCAGGATCACTTGAAAATTAAAGGCAGGTGTGTTTGATTAGGGTTGGAGATGAACTGTGCAGGACAGTCGATCGGCAGGAGCAGGATTGGGCACCCCTGGTGTAAACGGACAGTCAAAAAAATCGGATGAAGGTAACAAATCGGATTTTCTGCAGTGTAAACGAGGCCATAGAGACAGGAACTAAACAGAGCGTTACTGACAGACTGGGAAGAGAGGAGCCGCAACAATGGAGAATATGAGGAAAATAATCAACATTCAAGCAGGAAAACCTGTTCTAGAGCTCAAAAACAACAGCAAAACTTTGTAAAAGGGCATAAAATGGCGCTTAAGGTAAAAGCAGGGTGAGAAAAACAGCTGTTCAAAACTACGAGTGCTCAAATAGAGGTGACACAAGCATGCTTTTAAATTATTTAGGCACTTTGTGGTTTTCAGAAGGTGCAGATGATGCTCTGCAGGTGTGCTGGTTTAGGCATTAGTCCAAACACGCCGCATAAGCGACTGCCGTCTCACGCTAGGTAATTATTTGTAGATCAACTTCTGCTGATTCTCAGTAGGGAGTGTCGTGTTTACAGTAATCAGTAAGTAAGCACTAATTAGTGAATTTAAAATAAACTTGACATGATGCAGCGGGACGAAATGCAAGCTAACCCCCAAGCTAATGAATAACCGTATTGTATTTTGTAAAATAGTGATGTTAACGCTTCACTTGAGCTCTCGTCCCTAAACAGCTGTATAGCGCCGTCTAAAAGCAATAAACCATGACAAAGTACTGTTCCCTCGAGTCTGTTGGAAAAACACATCAGTTCATTCTCTGCATTATGCGTTCTTGCACAGATGTGGGATCTCAAACTCGCTGTGCATGTTCAGAATCAGTCTGAAGTGTGGATTTGAATGTATAGAACTATCATGGCTATCATGGCTTATTTCTAAAGTGCTTTGTGTGATGACAATAAAGGCAGTAATGATTCTTTGATAGAAAAAGAATAATTGCACATTTAAGTTTCTTGATTTTAAAGTCGCACTACAAAACGTTTGCCTCTCCATCATCATGTGTGGTTGAAAAGTAAGATTGCATGTTTCGTATGAAATCTTCCATAGTGCAACTTTATTCATTTATTATAGAGTGCAAGATTAACTACAATTTTTGCTTAATTTTTGTTTATCAATTAGAGAAAACTAGTGTATGATATCATTTTTTTTTTTTTGCAATTTTGCAATTTTGCTGCAAGAGGCACAGAAATTACATGACATTTAAACTTATCAGGACCTAGAAATCCTAATATTGCACATGCAGAAGACAAATGGCACTTTTACAGCCCAGAGTCGTTGCATACGCCTGACCCAAACACAGTATCTGTGGCATCATGACCTATAAACAACAATCATTACCACGCAAAACAGTGCTGTCATTGTTTGTTGCTTTATCTCTGTTTACTGTAAGCGTCACATTACCTTATATAATTGCATCTACAGTGCTCACACATGAATAACTGACTCCATATGCGAGAACTAATGTGTTTCACTCTCATCCAGCAGATAAAATGACACAAATCCCTCAACAGTCCATGCAAAAACAGTCCGACTTTCCTGTAACTGTCGTCAGGTACTTTCTACTATCTAATTTCCTTCCTTAAAAACAAACAAACAGACAAAAAACGCATAAATATATGTATATATATATATATATATATATATATATATATATATATATATATATATATATATATATATATATATATATATATATATATATATATATATGAGACAATAACCTACAAAGGACTGAACTGAACAGGGAGTATATATATACTATATGCAGAGAATAACAAGGAACTAAATAAGAATCACCTGATAATAATAATTATTAACCAGAAAAACAAACAGGTTAATAATCAGAAACTGAAACTAAACAGAGCAGGGAAACAGGAACGAGGGAAACACGACAGAACATCAGAGCATATTTATGTCATTGCTGAAATAAAGTCAATATGCCAAATCTACATTTATGATATTCTGACAACCACCTTTAAAACAGGTTAAGAGAAAGTCACATGATAAATCAAAGCTACCTGCTGTAAATACTAATATAATAAATCTGCACACAGTGTCATACACAATGCAATAAACATGAATTTAACAACATAAGATGTAACATAAAACCTAATGTACTTAATTGATAACAAAAAAATTAAGAAACAGTAATATCGATTTAAAGGGTCACACAGAGGATTGTGAATGTCAGTTTTATGTTTATGAACTACTGTAGATGAATTGTTCTTTTTTGACTTCCAAAAACAGGATATTTACTGTAAACTTACATGAAATGTTTTATTAGATCTATTACAGTTTTTCACCGTATAGGCAATCGTTAACCAATTAACAGGTTTTTACTGTCAAAATTATGATATGTTTAATTTCATTACACAATACGGCAGATTACTTGCATTATAAAGCATATCTATAGACATCAGTGATCGGGACAGAAAATAATATTTATGACCCTGCATGGATCACGTCACCAGTCTCGAGTTGCACGGGTATATCTGTGGCAATAGCCAACAATACATTGTATGGGTCAAATTGATTTTCTTTTATGCCAAAAATCATCAGGATATTAAGATCATGTTTCATGAAGATATTTAGTAAATTTCTTACCGTAAATATATAAAACATGTATTTTTGTGAGTGAATGCGGCACAATCGCCAACATAAATGAACAACTTTAAAGGAGATTTTCTCAATGTTGAAATTTTTTTTTGTGCCCTCAGATTCCAGATTTTCAATAGTCGTATCTCGGTCAAATATTGTACAAGCTTATTTATTCAGCTTTCAGATGATGTATAAACCTCAATTCAAAAAAATTGACCCATGTGACTGGTTTTGTGGTGTGCAGTGTGAGAGAATGAAGTGTCATAAGTGGCTGAATCTTATGAAAGTGTGTGTGCAATATGAGAGTGAGATTAACTTTGGCAGGATAACTTCTGGTCAGGGTTAGTTACTTTCAGAGAAGGAAATGTTCCTCCCTCCTGGGTGAAGATCGCGTCTCATAATGTCCTTTTGAATCTTCTGCTGAATAATTCATAAAATCCACAGCTGCTTTTCATAATGAATGCCTGGGGAATGTCGTAATTAAGTTGTTCTTGGACTTAGAAAATGTTCATGGACCAATCATCTCCAAATGCTTTTGTTTATATGTTCTATTAAAAAAGAAAATAAGCATATTCACAGAAAACCAGAGATGCTTGTGTTGAAGTGACAAAATGCTCAATTTCTCCATTTGAAATACATGTAAGATATAATGTTTGTTCATCACTAAGATATAAAGCCTTATTCTTATTTAGAATTACCAAATTGACTAAAGCAATGACAAATATCTGTCAATCAAAATGACGCTCTTCCTCCATATATTTGTCTTTTTTTCCAGTACAAATATCTAAAAACATTCTTAAATTGAGATTTGCAATTTCTGTAGAAGCAAAATGACAGAAGATGTTATATATAGTCTTGTTTTCTAAAAAATATATCCAATTGACTTTTTACTTGAAAAACAAGAGCAAATGAGGTCAGAAAAATAATCTTGTCTTCCCTTCTGAATCCATTGGTAGATATTTGTCTTATTTTAAGCTCAAATACACATAATTTTGATGATTTCCACATTTTGCTTCTGAAGTAGATGTGTTTTGATTTAGCTACTGGAAAACAAGACAGAAATACTGAGAAAAAACACTTTTGCAGTGCAAAAGTGTTTTGCAGTTACTTGTTTCCCCTTTAAATTGTATATATTTTAACCCCATTTGGCAGGCGTTTGTTCTTGTTTTAAAATTAGAAATTTTGCTTTTCACGTAAATGTATCTTGAATAATGTTTAGATATTTGTGCGGAATTAAGTGGAAAAAGTGGAAAAATTGTGAGTAAGAAAATAATTTTATAGGGCGTTTACTTTGTCATAATGATGTTTTATCCCGTGTTTTTGTTGCATGTTTGTGTGCTTATTTTTCCAGTGTTCAAACATCTCGACGTCCCTCTGTTCACTTTCACGAAGCCCACTCAGAAACTCCCAGTGCTGCCAGATCCATGAATCAGAGCCCTCCAGAAACACTTCACTCAGATTTACATGTTCATGCATAAACAAACACATGCAAGAATTGCACAGACACAGAAACAATTACAGGGTCATGTTTTATCATGTACAAAAAAACGTTGAGACAGCCATCCTGCATCCTTTTTTGCACAGAAGAGGCGAGTTCAGATGTAAAAATCCCATATATTTTCTAGGAAAACTGATTTATAATATAATAATAACAATGTATGAACCTAAGTAAAACATAGCCTACCTGTGATAAGCTCTGAGGATGTTATGCATTGATGTAAGCATCTGTAGAAGCCATAAACTGTGTTTATTCATTTTTAAAATATGTGGCAAAATCTTAGATTATACAATACCATTCATAAGATGTTATGTTTTTTTTGTTTGTTTTTTAAAGAAGTCTCTTCTGCTCAGCAAGGCGAGAATTAGTTCCAAATAGATCCCATGTTGAGCCATTGCGTGACTCTGACCGACACAGCGATTATTCGTTTCTGAATGAATCCATGTTTTTGAACGAATCGGTCTAATGACTCAATGGCTCACTCATAAAGACAGTCGGTGTGTTTGACCTGAAGCGTCACTGCGCAGACCAGTATATGACATCAGAGTACAGCGAGAGCGATTTGATAGCAGACGGCTCTGTGTGCTTTCCAATCTGTACTTTCTTTTTATGGAAAGTAATGCATTAGTAATAGAACAAACTAATGCTATGAATGTCAAAGGATTAGAAAGCAAAATTTCAAAGCAAGTGGCATTTCCAAACAATAGAGCTTTTCTCTTCCCTATACCTTCATTTTTTTTGTAATTGTTGCTAAGTGTCTTTTACTGCTTTTAAAATTTTTTTTATAATTTTGTTTTGCTTTAAAATATTCTGTTGCTATCTCTCTCTCTCTCTCTCTCTCTCTTTTTTTTTAAACGCCACTTGCTTTTTTATTAATATTTCATATTTGTATCTAATGACATTCATGCATGAAGTTTGCATAAATTATTTTGGGGCCACTGAACAATCACAACCTTTTTCCTTAGTTAATTCACAACACTGTCAAAATGCACAGTAAAATACAAGGCTTGTTTGAATATATTACACGGAATAAAGCGTTTTTCAGTTGCATACTGTTTTCCTTACAGCTTCGAAAAATAATTGTTAACAAGATTATTGGACTATGTATTACAAGAAAATAAGTATTTCAGTCTCTCTACGTGTTGCTTGCCATTTCTTTGTAATTTGAGTGAAAATGTTTTCAGAGTAAATCCTACATCAATTTTCTTTTCAGTGCAGAGAAATTAAAGAAAAGCTCACCCAAAAATGTAATATCTATCATTATTTTCTGCCTTTATTCCCCTGATGTCATTCTAAACCTGCATGACTTTCTTTTGTGGAGCGTAAAATAAGATTCATTGCAATGTCAATACAATGGAAGTCAATGGTGCAGTATTCTGCAAAATATGTTCTGCAAAAGAAAGAAAGCCATACAGGTTTGAAAACAGGATGACGTAAGTTTTATTTTTGGATGGACTGTCCCTATTACGGAAGAGGATTAGGGCCAAGCAATAATAAAAAAATAAAACCGTCTCGATATTAAAGTCGTTATAATGCAAAACTCGTTAAATTTCTAGAAAAAAGTGAAATACAATCTTGAGAAAAAACTCATTAAATATCGAGAATAAAGTCGTTGTGTTTCGAGAAAAAACTCGTTAAATTTAGAGAAAAAAATAGAAATACCAGAATAAACTCATTACATTTCGAGAATAAAATCGTTGTGTTTCGAGAAAAAACTCGTTAAATTTAGAGAAAAAAAACTCGAAATACAATCTTGAGAATAAACTCATTAAGTTTCAAAATAAAGTCGTTGTGTTTCGAGAAAAAAACTCGTAAAATTTCGAGAAAAAAGTCAAAATAATCGTGAAAATAAACTGATTAAATTTCGAGAATAAAGTCGTTGTGTTTCGAGAAAAAACTCGTTAAATTTCGAGAAAAAAAATACTCGAAAAACAATCTTGAGAATAAACTCATTAAATTTCGAAATAAAGTCGTTGTGTTTCGAGAAAAAAACTCGTTAAATTTCGAGAAAAAAGTCAAAATAATCGTGAAAATAAACTGATTAAATTTCGAGAATAAAGTCGTTGTGTTTCGAGAAAAAACTCGTTGTGTTTCAAGAAAAAAACTCGTTAAATTTCGAGAAAAAAGTCAAATAATCGTGAAAATAAACTCATTAAATTTCGAGAATAAAGTCGTTGTGTTTCGAGAAAAAAAGTCAAAATGAAATGTAGAGAATAATGCATTAGATCAGTGTTCATAGCCTACTGATAGAGGACATGGCAGATGGCTGATAGGCTTAGTCAAGCTGTATTTTAGACTTTCTTTCAGTAACAAAGAAATACTATGTTGGACAAAAGCGAGCACATCGCGCAAATTGGACTGATTTTTTCTTCTAAAAAGACCTAGCCGCTTGCTAATTATTATTCTGTCATAATTAGCTAAAGTTGATAGTATTTCTTTGATACTAAAATATAGCTTGACTAAGTGATCCAACTCTGCCATGTCCTCTATCAGTAGGCTATGATCGAATGCATTATTATCTACATTTCATTTCGCCTTTTTAATGAATTTATTCTCACGATTATTACGACTATTTTCTCGAAATTTAACAAGTTTTTTCTCGAAACAACGACTTTATTCTCGAAATGTAATGAGTTCATTCTCAAGATTGTATTTCGACTTTTTTTCTCGAAATTTAACGAGTTTAATTTCGCATTATAACGACTTTAATCTCGAGATGGTTTTATTTTTTTATTATTGCTTGGCCCTAATCCTCTTCCGTACCCTTTAAATAATGTTTAGATTGTTACCATGGTCTAAAATAACTCATACCTTGATATTTTGGTCATGTTTCTTCAAGCACTTCCTGTTGTTAAAGTTCATCTTCCTGTTTCAACTCAATTCCCCAGCAGTGGCTTTTCTGCATGTCTCTCTACAACCAAGTGTGCGTCTTTCCTTTGTTTATCCCGCATTATTATTGGAGTCTGGAATAGTTTTCCTCCTTTTCCTCTTGTGTCTGGATCTCTCATTAGATGTGTGTGTGGAAACAGTGTGAGCGATTGAGAAGGTCAAAGGTGAATGCAACTGGACCTAATTTCCTCTCTCATTGTTTACAGCCGATGAGAATGACTTTTAAGACCGAGGCACTTGAGAATCTGAAATGAATGACGCCGATGGAGGCCAAAAGCTCAATGGGTTTTTGGGGGAGATTGCGAAAAAGCCCACGAGACGCGAACAATGTGAACATGCGCTGGATGATTGCTCCCCATATAAGAGAACAAAGCTGAATCACAGAACCTAATTGAAAGTGTTGCATCTCTTTTCAAGGCAATGAAGCAGCTGATTAGAAAGATAATTGAGTTGGGAGACTCGATCTGGCAGGGGACTTTAGCACCAGTCTTGCATTTGGCAATATCGTAAACCGTGGCGCTGACATGACGCAAAAACAGATTGCATGAGAGGGCTTCATTAGGGACTCTGTCCTTTAGCGCAAGACTCTGAAATTTCCGTGTGCATTTGCATATTTTTCCCAAGCTGAAAGCACGTTCATGCCGCCTCGCGTGTCATTGATCCGACACATGGTCCTTTGTGTCAAAGGATTGTGCTCGAGAAAGCATCTTCTAAGATCTTTGGAAACTTTAATTAATTTCTAACATCCTTCGAGAGTGTTGTAAGTCAAGCGTTGGTTAATGAGGTGCTTTGTGCATCATTCCATCCGCATAATGTGGTTTATTTACGGTTTAATTAGTTATGGATGATTATTTCTGATACAGAATAAAAAAAATAAATAAAAAAAATGTATT
Source organism: Rutilus rutilus (assembly GCF_951802725.1). Taxonomy (NCBI): domain Eukaryota; kingdom Metazoa; phylum Chordata; class Actinopteri; order Cypriniformes; family Leuciscidae; genus Rutilus; species Rutilus rutilus. Next base: position 3,108,427 of record NC_140219.1, on the reverse strand, counting down.
GTGACTTTTTAATCTCACAATTCAGACTTATTTTTCTCAGAATTGCAAGATACAAACATGTTGTAAAATATAAATTTGCAGTTGTGAGGAATGAATTTAGACAAAAAGTCACAATTACCATTTTTATTTATTTTTAATCTGTGAAAAAAAAAAAACAGAATTGTACACTGGATTACTCGATTTTAAAGTTCATTTTTAAGTTCAATTTTAGTTCATATTTTAAACTTTATCGACTAAAGTAACTAGCTTCCGGCAGACGGACAAAAGTCAGCATGAAAATAAAAGCCAATTCAAAATATTAAAGGGGTGGTTGATTATGATTTGACTTTTCTAACTTTAGTTAGTGTGTAATGTTGCTGTTTGAGCATAAACAACATCTGCAAAGTTACGACGCTCAAAGTTCAAAGCAAAGGGAGATATTTGCTTTTACAGAAATCGCTTTTTAAGGACTACAACAAACGGCTGGTAGAGACTACACCACATTCCTCCCGGGTTAGTGACATCACCAACCCCAGAATTTACATAAACCCCGCCCCCTGAACTCGATTTATAGATTATCAAGACAGAATATGCTAATCAATGACTAGAAGATAGCTACACATCAGCTACATAAATTCATCAACTAACCATTCAGAAATGTTGTCTACATGTTACTTCTTGAGTCTCTCCATTTTTATCTGACTTCGGTTTGAACATAAAAGGCTAAAAGTTTTGAAATGTTCAGTGCATGTGTGTGTGAGGTAAAAGAACAGGAGCTCTTGAAGCTCCGCCCTCTGTGCCGGGAGCAGCAGCTCATTTGCATTTAAAGGAACAGACACAAAACGGTGTGTTTTTGCTCACCCTCAAAAAGTGACAACTTTAACATGCTATATAAAAATATCTGTGGGGTATTTTGAGCTAAAACTTCACACACACACTCTGGGGACATCAGAGACTTATTTGACATCTTGTGAAAAGGGCATTATACCACCCCTTTAAACTCAAAATTCGGAGAAAAAAAAAGTCAGAATTCTGTGATTTAAACTCAAGAATGCAAGATGCAAACTCAGAATGGAAAGATATAAACTCGCAGGGGGGAAAAGTGAGATAAAGTTGCAGACACAAAATACAGAATTGATGTGATGTAAACTCAGAATTCTGAGTGAATTTTCTTAGAATTTTTTGTAATTCCTTTCCTTTCAAAATTAATTGCAAGACGTTAACTCGCTATTCCAAGTTTATACTCCCGGTTGTGAGAAATAAACTCACAATTCTGAGGAAAAGTCACAATTCCAGAAACAAGCTTCTATAATTAGTGATTATTTTTCACACTAATAACATTTTTCTCACTATTTGAAAGCGAATGACCTTTCACTTCAAAGAAATCAAACCTATTGCAGTCTGTAAATATTAGTCACAATACATGGAATTATGATAATAATCAGCGCACAAATTTCACAGTGTGAAATAGAGGCAGGAAATGATGTCAGATTCTGGCTGCATTACAGAGGCGATCAGATCTGAATCATCAGGATGCATGAGGAAACCAGAGGCATTCGGAGGTCCTGTTTTTCTCATGCATTGAACCCTGTGTGGTGTGGGATTTCTAGCCCAGCATGGCTGGATCTGGGCCAAACCCGTCCAGAGAAGAAGGACATAAGAAAAATTCCACAACAGATAAAAATAGAGCATTTATTGTATCCCCACTGCCAGGTCTCAGACAATAGGCCCTCATCAGAGTCTCTTGTTTGACCTCTGAACTCTGTTTCCAGCCCTGAACTACACCAGAGACCTTGTCAGACAACATGCTGTGGTTTCTATTTGTGATTCACTGATCATGGGAAATGGGGGAATCATAATGTTCTGTGATTTTTGTTTGCTTATTTATTTCACCATTAATGTTGGGCAAATCTCATGAAAACAGGTTCACCTCAAACGTAAAAGTAGTGAGATCAATCTATTGATTTATTCATCAATGGACTCACTCACTCACTCACTCACACACTCACTGAATCACTCACTCACTCACTCACTGAATCACTCACTCACTCACTCACTGAATCACTCACTCACTCACTCACTGAATCACTCACTCACTCACTCACTCACTCACTCACTCACTCACTCACTCACTCACTCACTCACTGAATCAATCACTCACTCACTCACTCACTGAATCACTCACTCACTCACTCACTCACTCACTCACTCACTCACTCACTGAATCACTCAATCACTCACTCACTTGCTCACTCACTCACTCACTCACTCACTCACTCACTTACTGAATCACTCACTGAATCACTCACATGCTCACTGACTCACTCACTTACTGAATCCCTCACTCACTGACCTACTCATTGACTCACTCACTCACTGAATCACTCACTCATTCACTCATTCACTCACTGAATCACTCACTCACTCACATACTCACTCACTCACTCACTCATTCACTCCCTCACTCACTCACTCACTGAATCACTCACACACACACACTCACTGAATCATTCACTCAATCACTGAATCACTCACACACAGTCACTCACTCACTCACTCACTGAATCATTCACTCACTGAATCACTCACTCACTCACATACTCACTCACTCATTCACTCCCTCACTCACTCAATCACTGAATCACTCACACACTCACTCACTGAATCACTCATTCACTCATTTACTCACTCACTCACTCACTGAAACACACACACACTCAATGTTTTTGTGAATCTCATGAAAAAAGGTTCAACCATATCTAAAAAGAAATTAGAAAAAATATAAATGTAACTGTTTTAGTAATGTAAAACTGTATTTATTATTTGTTTGTTTTACATTGTTATATTCTACATCGTTATTTTCATTGTATATTATTGTCACTATGTTAAAGATTTTATTTGTTTTATTTGTTTCTTTTTCACTTTTAATGTATTAAATCCCTCAACACTCATTATGTAAAAAATTTTTTTTATCTCATTAACATAATATATCTGGACATTTTACTTTTTTTTTTTTTTTGCTTATCAAAAATTGACAATTATTTTTTCAGTTTTAAGATTTGAAAATATTGGATATGTTATTGCTGTCTTACATTGAGTATCACTGATCTCACTTTAGAATAGAAACAGTGAGAATTAAGTGTAGACCTAAAAAAAATGCAAACTCTAATGCATTAATAATCAAGCAAAACCTGAGCATTTTAATGTAGACATTTCCATGTGCGATGCATTCTAGTGGGGATGGATGGATTCTGACCTTCTGAGGCCCCGGGCTCCAGTCTTATGAGGCCCCTCTTGTCGATCCCACACTGTTTTTGCCAGGGAGTTGAAAGGGAAGTTTGTATAGTAATTCAATACTATCCCAGCCTAGAGACAACAAGAGGTTGTATTATGCAAAAATAAATAGTTTCAATTGTGAGAAATAAAGTCGCAATTATAAAAATAAGCACACTATTCGTTTAAAGAGGAGCTATTCTGCTTTTTACACTTCTTCATCTGTCTTTAGTGTGTAATGTTGTTGTTTGAGCATGAAAAACTCACAGTTCTTCTCTATATCAGTGTCAGTGTTTCTGAACTCCTGAAACGCCTCCACTGTAGTCTTGAGCTTCTTCTGGGAACACGTCACAATATTCCTCATTTAAATAATTAATGCGCAGAATAAAGGGGCGGGGCCTGGTTGAGTTAGTTAGTAGTAGAGTCCTGCACGGGTGCGACGGGTGACCCGCAAATTTTGCTCAAACGAGTGAAAAATATCCAACTGTGTCGGGTGCGGGTCGGGGACACGGGGGAACCACGGGTCTAAACACGGGTTTAAAACAATCACATGCAAACGTAAAAAATATATGCATATTTTTAGGAACACATCTACAAAAATATGCCTGTATTTCAAGTTGATAAAATAATTTAAAATCCACATCAGTTTATTTGTGCCCACGCACCACGCCCTCCCAGGATCTATAATGTTACCTAGGCTACTTTCACTTTTAAAAATTCATCATAACCGTGCGCGCGATCTGCTTGCAGTCGTCGAGATGGATGCTGAGGAGTTGAAGAAAAGAATAGCTAGTGGAGATTGTGAAGTTGTCGACAATACGTCATCAAAAATCAAGTCCAGTGTGTGGGAGAAATCTGGAGTTATCTGAAGAAAATATTGTGAAAGGCTTATTTGCTGCATGCATTTTCGTGTTGGATTATAGCCGCAAATGTGGAACTTCATCGCTGAGGAAGCACGCAGATAACTGTGGTAACAAACCAAGCAGTTCTATCGAGCATTATTTTTCAAATTTAACACTGTTAAGTATGTGTGGTGTGCAGGGTGTGTTTGAACCCAAAATTGTCAAATGTAGGCTAGACGAAATTGCGTGGCATATAGTGTTGTAGCCGCGTCCGTTCGATTGGTAAGATGTTACAAGGCTACTCAGTTTTACGTTTGCCATGTTCTTCATGTACCGGCCTTTTGACAGCTTCGGCTGAAGTTGTCCTTGTGTTAATTGTCGTGTATAATAACTTCTGTATGATCTGGCAATAAACATTTTTGTAATTGTGTCTATAATGTGATTGGCTAAACTGATTTTATTTCGGGTGCGGGTCGGGTGCGGATTTTAATTAGTGCTGCTGTCGGAAAACGGGTCGGATGCGGTTTTAAGCACTGCGGGTACGGGCGGGTGCGGATTTACATAATCGGACCCGTGCAGGACTCTGGTTAGTAGTGTGTTAAACTGGCGGTTATGGGAAGGGGCGGGACATTTCCCAAACACACTCGAAGCGCTCGACCAATCACAACACACTGATCCAGCCGACCAATCAGAGCACAGTGTGCTTTTCAGAAGGAGAGGCTTCATAGAGACAGGAACTAAGCAGAGCGTTACTGACAGACTGGGAAGAGAGGAGCCGCAACAATGGAGAATATGAGGAAAATAATCAACATTCAAGCAGGAAAACCTGTTCTAGTAGAGCCTGAAAACAACAGCAAGACTTTGTAAAGGGGCATTATACATTCCAAGGGAGACAGTAATGTAGACTACAACAAGCGGAGGTGTGTGGGACAAATTACATTTGTTGCCAAGAAATTTTACTCTCACAGATCCTTGGCTATCAGGAAACTGCAGAGCTCTGAGCTCGAGGCCCCTGACTGTGACCCCTGACCCTCATAATCCATGCATTGCTCTCTGGTGTATGGAGCTGGTGTGTGGCGTGCATGATGCAGTTTAAGCATGAACTTTCACATAGATTGACATTTATAGCAGGGTATTGTTAGTTTTCTGTAGGACGTTTTGACTTTTCTCTAACCTCTTCTAGGCGGCATGTTTTGTTTGTGGAGGGTTTTAGATCGCGATAAGAGTCGTTTCAGGAAAGCATCTCAATTTTGACAGCGCTTTTAAGATAAATCATCTTCTGCAGCCATCAGTCCTGCCTAAATGCAGAAATATTCTGACTTTAGATTAAGATACAAAATATGATGGATTACAGTGTGCATTCATCAGATACTATGTACTTTAGCTATAGCCTACCGTTCTTGAATTAGAAACCGACCTTCTCTCTCTCTCTCTCTCTCTCTCTCTCTCTCTCTCTCTGTGTGTGTGTGTTACAAGAAGTCATTTAGGTTTCTTATAGTCAATAAGAGCCTTTAATAGAGTTAGCAAAGCTGCTCTTAGTCACCATTGACAGCCCTTGTAAGCCTCTGTTTCCCACAGATAGAAGAGACCGAGGTTAGCTGTATTTATTTCTATAGAATATTTCTGAGGTCAGGTTTAAGTGCGTATAGACACAAATCCTAATGTCTGGAGTGCAAAAAAGCTACATGAGAGAGAAAAAGATGACATTTATAGCAATAGGCTTTTTAGCCAAATGTAAACTGTAAACAATTCATTAAAGAATATATCTGTTTCTGTTTTGTGCAACAGAAATATAAAATAAAAAAAACACATTTAAAATGTGACAACTTGCCCCAAACTGCCTTTGACCTGAAAACACAATTCACTCCTGGTTTTATTGTTCACCTGTTCAATTTAAACATGTACTAATTTAAGGCAGTTTTGAAGGCGTTTAAAATCAACATACAAAGTATAATTGGCCCTTTGCCTCATGGTGTCACAGTTACTGAGATATAGCCCTTGTGACAACTAGCCCCGGTCTCCTGTAATACAATTTTCTAAATGGGAGTTTTAATACAATTAAATACTGGAATTATCCAGAAAACTACAAATTTAAGTAATATTCTTTCCACCTTTTACTAATGAGTGAAATCAATTATCAAATACTTCCATTTAATAAACACTAAATCAGTTCTGTCGTTTGACGTTTATACTATAGAATTTAGAGTCTAAACTGTATGGAAAATATACAGTACAATTTAATATTTAATGTCCTTTTTTTTTACATTTATACATTTTATAGGCTATATTTACAGGGACTTTTGATAACATGTAAGTCACTTACTTCTCATTTAATATATACAAACATTATGTACATCAGTGGCACCAAGAACACCAGAGTTGCACTTGAAAATGTCTGAATGCCATTACATTAGGAAAAACAGTCAAACCAGGTGGCATATTTTAAAGAAATATAGCTTAGTTGGTGTTTAAATGATAAAATAATAGATATACTGTGAGCTGACTTTACATAAAACCACCCAAACACCAGACATTGAGTGTTTCTTCAGCTATGGGCAGTTATTCATACAATTATTCATAGTTCAGTAAAACATTTTGTATAAATCTTAACGGAACAAGGGAATGGACCATTTAGCTTATGTGATTCGTATTCGTAAATGAATATATATTTTTATGAATACGAATTACACTAAATGGTCCATTCCCTTGTTCCATTATTCCTTTCAAAATGTTTTATTAAGCTCTAGTTCTCGTTTAAATAACCACATCTCGAATAATATGAATAATAGGTAAAGATTATTCAATTCAATTCGATGGAATTTTACAATAAATCTCTGAAACCTTTAAGGTTTCAATATTTTTTTCAGGAGTGAACCTGGATATTTCGCTATTTGTGAGCACATTGAGAATCCGATATTTTATTAAATATTGTGTTAGAAGAACCAAAATAAAAAGACTTGTTGAATGGTTTCCAAGGCTGTTATGAGTGAGTGAATGCCCATAGATGCACATAAAGAAAACGGCCATATTTATTTAGCAGATTCCACTTGGTTTGCTGTCATTCACACATATAAATCGTGTCCAAACACGAGTCTCTCAGGTGCGGTGCGTCGTCGAGCAAATGATTTTCTTAATAGACTTTCTAAAGTCCCTGTTGAAAATCGTGTAAATGATGGGATTGACCGAGCTATTACAGTATCCGATCCAGAAGAAGAGTTTGAACAGTGCGTCGGGCGGCACGCACCTCTCCCCACAGATGGCCTGGAGACTGTAGGTGAAGAAGAACGGGAACCAGCAGAGGACAAACACCCCCATCACCACAGCCAGCACGAAGGTGAAGCGCTTCTCTCGCATCTGAGCCACTTTGGTTTTGGACGCCACCGCGAGCTGTTTGCTGCTCTGCTCCTGGTGGGAAACCCAGGAGATCCTGCAAGTCCTTTGCGCGCAGGAGCGCGCGCCGTCCACCTTGCGCTTGGAGAAGCGCGAGCTCTTGTGTTTGCTGTCCGACATCGCGCTTTCCTCCAGATCGATATCATCCAACTCCTCCTGTCCCTGGTTGCTCTCCGAGCTGTTGCTGCTCGGAGACTCCTTCTCAAACTTCGCTTTACGCACAAAGCACGTCTCGGATTGCGAAGGCTGCCTCTCCAACCCGTTCTTCGCCACGAATACGGTGGACGAGCGCTGTTTGGCGACGCGGTATATTTTACAGTACACCGTGATCATGATGAACCCCGGCGCGAAAAACGACACGATGCACGAGGAGAGGATGTACCAGGTCTCGTCGTTGATTAAACACTCCGTCTCGTTGTGTTTGGTCATGATGAGGGGTGGGAATGAGATGACGGCTGAAATGACCCACACCACCGCGATCATGGTTTTAATGCGCTTTGGTGTTCTCTTTAAGTTGTAGCTCACCGCTTTGGTGACGGACCAGTACCTATCCAAGCTGATGGCGCACAGGTGCACGATGGATGATGTGCAGAACAGAACATCCAGAGCCAGGTAAAACGCGCACCAGGTGCTGCCGAAGTACCACTGTCCCATGACCTCGTTGGCGAGTGAAAACGGGATCACGAGTGTGGCCACGAGGATGTCCGCGCACGCGAGCGACACGAGGAAGAGGTTCTGTGGCGCGCGGAGCGCCCGGCTGGTCAGAACCGCAACGATAACCAAAACGTTCCCAACGATGGTGACCAGGATGATGATGGAGACCACGAGGATGATGAACGCGGCAGCCGTGTCCGTGTACGGCCATTGTTTTGAGGTGATGTTTCTGGTGTCCTCCGTTACATTGGACTGAGTCACATCCATGCTGAGTCCATCTTTATCACAG